>NC_042988.1:31618505-31869776 GCF_901001165.1 Salmo trutta | reverse complement strand
ATGGTGTGGGGAGGACAGTTTGTCTAGTGTTGGATGGTGTGGGGGGAACAGTTGTCTAGTGTTGCATGGTGTGGGGGGAACAGTCTGTCTAGTGTTGGATGGTGTGGGGGGGAACAGTCTGTCTAGTGTGGATGGTGTGGGGGGGGGAACAGTCTGTCTAGTGTTGTATGATGTGGGGGGGAACAGTCTCTCTAGTGTTGGATGTTGTGGGGGGAACAGTTTGTCTAGTGTGGATGGTGTAGGGGAGAACAGTTTGTCTAGTGTTGGATGTGGGGGGGGAACAGTCTGTCTAGTGTTGGATGGTGTGCGGGGGAACAGTCTGTCTAGTGTTGGATGGTTGTGGGGGGGAACAGTCTCTAGTGTTGGATGGTGTGGGGGGACAGTTTGTTATGTGTTGGATGGTGTGGGGGGGAACAGTTTGTCTAGTGTTGGATGGTGTGGGGGGGGGAACAGTCTGTCTAGTGTTGGATGGTGTGGGGGGGGGAACAGTTTGTCTAGTGTTGGATGGTGTGGGGGGGGAACAGTCTGTCTATTGTTGGATGATGTGGGGGGGGAACAGTTTGTCTAGTGTTGGATGGTGTGGGGGGGAACAGGCTCTAGTGTTGGATGGTGTGGGGGGGAACAGTCTGTCTAGTGTTGGATGGTGTGGGGGAGAACAGTTTGTCTAGTGTTGGATGGTGTGGGGGGGAGGGAACAGTCTGTCTAGTGTGGATGTTGTGGGGGGGAACAGTTTGTCTAGTGTTGGATGGTGTGGGGGGGGAACAGTCTGTCTAGTGTTGGATGGTGTGGGGGGGGAACAGTCTGTCTGGTGTTGGATGGTGTGGGGGGGAACAGTCTGTCTAGTGTTGGATGGTGTGGGGGGAACAGTCTGTCTAGTGTTGGATGGTGTGGGGGGGAACAGTCTGTCTAGTGTTGGATGGTGTGGGGGGAACAGTCTGTCTGGTATTGGATGGTGTGTAGGGGGGAACAGTCTGTCTAGTGTTGGATGGTGTGGGGGAACAGTCTGTCTAGTGTTGGATGGTGTGGGGGGAACAGTCTGTCTAGTGTTGGATGGTGTGGGGGGAACAGTCTGTCTGGTATTGGATGGTGTGGGGGGGAACAGTCTGTCTAGTGTTGGATGGTGTGGGGGGAACAGTCTGTCTAGTGTTGGATGATGTAGGGGGGGAACAGTTTGTCTAGTGTTGGATGGTGTGGGGGGAACAGTCTGTCTAGTGTTGGATGGTGTGGGGGGAACAGTCTGTCTAGTGTTGGATGGTGTGGGGGGAACAGTCTCTAGTGTTGGATGGTGTGGGGGGACAGTTGTCTAGTGTTGGATGGTGTGGGGGGCACAGTCTGTCTGGTGTTGGATGGTGTGGGGGGGAACAGTCTGTCTAGTGTTGGATGGTGTGGGGGTAACAGTCTGTCTAGTGTTGGATGGTGTGGGGGGGAACAGTCTGTCTAGTGTTGGATGGTGTGGGGGGTACAGTCTGTCTAGTGTTGGATGGTGTGGGGGGGAACAGTCTCTAGTGTTGGATGGTGTGGGGGGGACAGTTTGTCTAGTGTTGGATGGTGTGGGGGGGAACAGTCTGTCTAGTGTTGGATGGTGTGGTGGGAACAGTCTGTCTAGTGTTGTATGATGTGGGGGGGAACAGTCTCTCTAGTGTTGGATGTTGTGGGGGAACAGTTTGTCTAGTGTTGGATGGTGTAGGGGAGAACAGTTTGTCTAGTGTGGATGGTGTGGGGGGGAACAGTCTGTCTAGTGTTGGATGGTGTGGGGGAAAGTCTGTCTGGTGTTGGATGGTGTGGGGGGAACAGTCTGTCTAGTGTTGGATGGTGTGGGGAGAACAGTCTGTCTAGTGTTGGATGGTGTGGGGGGAACAGTCTGTCTAGTGTTGGATGGTGTGCGGGGGGAACAGTCTGTCTAGTGTTGGATGGTGTGGGGGGGAACAGTCTCTAGTGTTGGATGGTGTGGGAGGACAGTTTGTCTAGTGTTGGATGGTGTGGGGGGGGAACAGTCTGTCTAGTGTTGGATGGTGTGGGGGAACAGTCTGTCTAGTGTTGGATGGTGTGGGGGGGAACAGTTTGTCTAGTGTTGGATGGTGTGGGGGGGAACAGTCTGTCTAGTGTTGGATGGTGTGGGGGGGAACAGTCTGTCTAGTGTTGGATGGTGTGGGAACAGTCTCTCTAGTGTTGGATGTTGTGGGGGGAACAGTCTGTCTAGTGTTGGATGGTGTGGGGGGAACAGTCTGTCTAGTGTTGGATGGTGTGGGGGGGAACAGTCTCTAGTGTTGGATGGTGTGGGGGGACAGTTTGTCTAGTGTTGGATGGTGTGGGGGGAACAGTCTGTCTGGTGTTGGATGGTGTGGGGGGGAACAGTCTGTCTAGTGTTGGATGGTGTGGGGGTAACAGTCTGTCTAGTGTTGGATGGTGTGGGGGGGAACAGTCTGTCTAGTGTTGGATGGTGTGGGGGGTACAGTCTGTCTAGTGTTGGATGGTGTGGGGGGGAACAGTCTCTAGTGTTGGATGGTGTGGGGGGGACAGTTTGTCTAGTGTTGGATGGTTGTGGGGGGGAACAGTCTGTCTAGTGTTGGATGGTGTGGGGGGGAACAGTCTGTCTAGTGTTGTATGATGTGGGGGGGAACAGTCTCTCTAGTGTTGGATGTTGTGGGGGGAACAGTTTGTCTAGTGTTGGATGGTGTAGGGGAGAACAGTTTGTCTAGTGTTGGATGGTGTGGGGGGGAACAGTCTGTCTAGTGTTGGATGGTGTGGGGGGAACAGTCTGTCTGGTGTTGGATGGTGTGGGGGGGAACAGTCTGTCTAGTGTTGGATGGTGTGGGGGAGAACAGTCTGTCTAGTGTTGGATGGTGTGGGGGGAACAGTCTGTCTAGTGTTGGATGGTGTGCGGGGGAACAGTCTGTCTAGTGTTGGATGGTGTGGGGGGGAAACAGTCTCTAGTGTTGGATGGTGTGGGGAGGACAGTTTGTATAGTGTTGGATGGTGTGGGGGGGGAACAGTCTGTCTAGTGTTGCATGGTGTGGGGGGAACAGTCTGTCTAGTGTTGGATGGTGTGGGGGTGAACAGTTTGTCTAGTGTTGGATGGTGTGGGGGGGAACAGTCTGTCTAGTGTTGGATGGTGTGGGGGGGAACAGTCTGTCTAGTGTTGGATGGTGTGGGAACAGTCTCTCTAGTGTTGGATGTTGTGGGGGGAACAGTCTGTCTAGTGTTGGATGGTGTGGGGGGAACAGTCTGTCTGGTTTTGGATGGTGTGTGGAGAACAGTCTGTCTAGTGTTGGATGGTGTGGGGGGAACAGTCTGTCTAGTGTTGGATGGTGTGGGGGGAAACAGTCTGTCTAGTGTTGGATGGTGTGGGGGGGGAACAGTCTCTAGTGTTGGATGGTGTGGGGGGGACAGTTTGTCTAGTGTTGGATGGTGTGGGGGGGAACAGTCTGTCTAGTGTTGGATGGTGTGGGGGGGAACAGTCTGTCTAGTGTTGGATGGTGTGGGGGGGGGAACAGTCTGTCTAGTGTTGGATGGTGTGGGGGGGGACAGTTTGTCTAGTGTTGGATGGTGTGGGGGGAACAGTCTGTCTGGTTTTGGATGGTGTGTGGGGGAACAGTCTGTCTAGTGTTGGATGGTGTGGGGGGAAACAGTCTGTCTAGTGTTGGATGGTGTGGGGGGAACAGTCTGTCTAGTGTTGGATGGTGTGGGGGGAACAGTCTGTCTAGTGTTGGATGGTGTGGGGGGGAACAGTCTCTAGTGTTGGATGGTGTGGGGGGGACAGTTTGTCTAGTGTTGGATGGTGTGGGGGGGAACAGTCTGTCTAGTGTTGGATGGTGTGGGGGGGAACAGTCTGTCTAGTGTTGGATGGTGTGGGGGGGAACAGTCTGTCTAGTGTTGGATGGTGTGGGGGGGAACAGTCTGTCTAGTGTTGGATGTTGTGGGGCAACAGTCTGTCTAGTGTTGGATGGTGTGGGGGGGAACAGGTCTGTCTAGTGTTGGATGGTGTGGGGGGGACAGTTTGTCAAGTGTTTGATGTTGTGTTGGGGAACAGTCTCTCTAGTGTTGGATGGTGTGGGGGGAACAGTCTGTCTGGTGTTGGATGGTGTGGGGGGGAACAGTATGTCTAGTGTTGGATGGTGTGGGGGGTACAGTCTGTCTAGTGTTGGATGGTGTGGGGGTGAACAGTCTCTAGTGTGGATGTTGTGGGGGGGACAGTTTGTCTAGTGTTGGATGGTGTGGGTGGGAACAGTTCTGTCTAGTGTTGGATGATGTGGGGGGGGAACAGTCTGTCTAGTGTTGGATGTTGTGGGGGGGAAACAGTTTGTCTAGTGTTGGATGGTGTGGGGGGGAAACAGTCTGTCTAGTGTTGGATGGTGTGGGGGGAACAGTCTGTCTGGTGTTGGATGGTGTGGGGGGGAACAGTCTGTCTAGTGTTGGATGGTGTGGGGGGAACAGTCTGTCTGGTGTTGGATGGTGTGGGGGGAACAGTCTGTCTAGTGTTGGATGGTGTTGGCGGGGGGAACAGTCTGTCTAGTGTTGGATGGTGTGGGGGGACCGTCTCTAGTGTTGGATGGTGTGGGGGACAGTTTGTGTCTAGTGTTTGGAATGGTGTGGGGGGAACAGTTTGTCTAGTGTTGGATGGTGTGGGGGGGAACAGTCTGTCTAGTGTTGGATGGTGTGGGGGGGAACAGTTTGTCTAGTGTTGGATGGTGTGGGGGTGGAACAGTCGTTCTAGTGTTGGAGGTGTGGGGGGAACAGTCTGTCTCGTGTTGGATGGTGTGGGGGGGGAAACAGTCTCTAGTGTTGGATGGTGTGGGAGAGGACAGTTTGTCTAGTGTTGGATGGTGTGGGGGGAACAGTCTGTCTGGTGTTGGATGGTGTGGGGGGGAACAGTTTGTCTAGTGTTGGATGGTGTGGGGGGGGAACAGTCTGTCTAGTGTTGGATGGTGTGGGGGGGAACAGTCTGTCTAGTGTTGGATGGTGTGGGGGGAACAGTCTGTCTAGTGTTGGATGGTGTGGGGGAGAACAGTCTCTAGTGTTGGATGGTGTGGGAGGGGACAGTTTGTCTAGTGTTGGATGGTGTGGGGGGAACAGTCTGTCTGGTGTTGGATGGTGTGGGGGGGGAACAGTCTGTCTAGTGTTGGATGTTGTGGGGCAACAGTCTGTCTAGTGTTGGATGGTGTGGGGGCAACAGTCTGTCTAGTGTTGGATGGTGTGGGGGGGAAAGTTTGTCAAGTGTTGGATGGTGTGTTGGGGAACAGTCTCTCTAGTGTTGGATGGTGTGGGGGGAACAGTCTGTCTAGTGTTGGATGGTGTGGGGGGAACAGTCTGTCTAGTGTTGGATGGTGTGGGGGGGAACAGTCTGTCTAGTGTTGGATGGTGTGGGGGGTACAGTCTGTCTAGTGTTGGATGGTGTGGGGGTGAACAGTCTCTAGTGTTGGATGTTGTGGGGGGGACAGTTTGTCTAGTGTTGGATGGTGTGGGGGGGAACAGTCTGTCTAGTGTTGGATGATGTGGGGGGGAACAGTCTCTCTAGTGTTGGATGTTGTGGGGGGAACAGTTTGTCTAGTGTTGGATGGTGTGGGGGAGAACAGTTTGTCTAGTGTTGGATGGTGTGGGGAGGAACAGTCTGTCTAGTGTTGGATGGTGTGGGGGGAACAGTCTGTCTGGTGTTGGATGGTGTGGGGGGGGAACAGTCTGTCTAGTGTTGGATGGTGTGGGGGGAACAGTCTGTCTGGTGTTGGATGGTGTGGGGGGAACAGTCTGTCTAGTGTTGGATGGTGTGGGGGGGAACAGTCTCTAGTGTTGGATGGTGTGGGGGGGACAGTTTGTCTAGTGTTGGATGGTGTGGGGGGGAACAGTTTGTCTAGTGTTGGATGGTGTGGGGGGGGAACAGTCTGTCTAGTGTTGGATGATGTGGGGGGGAACAGTCTCTCTAGTGTTGGATGTTGTGGGGGGAACAGTTTGTCTAGTGTTGGATGGTGTGGGGGAGAACAGTTTGTCTAGTGTTGGATGGTGTGGGGAGGAACAGTCTGTCTAGTGTTGGATGGTGTGGGGGGGAACAGTCTGTCTGGTGTTGGATGGTGTGGGGGGGAAACAGTCTGTCTAGTGTTGGATGGTGTGGGGGGAACAGTCTGTCTGGTGTTGGATGGTGTGGGGGGAACAGTCTGTCTAGTGTTGGATGGTGTGGGGGGGAACAGTCTCTAGTGTTGGATGGTGTGGGGGGGACAGTTTGTCTAGTGTTGGATGGTGTGGGGGGGAACAGTTTGTCTAGTGTTGGATGGTGTGGGGGGGGAACAGTCTGTCTAGTGTTGGATGGTGTGGGGGGAAACAGTCTGTCTGGTGTTGGATGGTGTGGGGGGGAACAGTCTGTCTAGTGTTGGATGGTGTGGGGGGAACAGTCTGTCTGGTGTTGGATGGTGTGCGGGGGAACAGTCTGTCTAGTGTTGGATGGTGTGGGGGGGGAACAGTCTCTAGTGTTGGATGGTGTGGGGGGGACAGTTTGTCTAGTGTTGGATGGTGTGGGGGGAACAGTTTGTCTAGTGTTGGATGGTGTGGGGGGGAACAGTCTGTCTAGTGTTGGATGGTGTGGGGGGGAACAGTTTGTCTAGTGTTGGATGGTGTGGGGGGGAACAGTCTGTCTAGTGTTGGATGGTGTGGGGGGAACAGTCTCTAGTGTTGGATGGTGTGGGAGGGGACAGTTTGTCTAGTGTTGGATGGTGTGGGGGGAACAGTCTGTCTGGTGTTGGATGGTGTGGGGGTGAACAGTTTGTCTAGTGTTGGATGGTGTGGGGGGGAACAGTCTGTCTAGTGTTGGATGGTGTGGGGGGGAACAGTCTCTCTAGTGTTGGATGTTGTGGGGGGAACAGTCTGTCTAGTGTTGGATGGTGTGGGGGGAACAGTCTGTCTAGTGTTGGATGGTGTGGGGGGGAACAGTCTCTAGTGTTGGATGGTGTGGGAGGGGACAGTTTGTCTAGTGTTGGATGGTGTGGGGGGAACAGTCTGTCTGGTGTTGGATGGTGTGGGGGGGAACATTCTGTCTAGTGTTGGATGGTGGTGGGGGAACAGTCTGTCTAGTGTTGGATGGTGTGGGGGGAACAGTCTGTCTAGTGTCGTGTCTTTGGCTATGCCGGATTTAGTGATATGACATGCTATTCTATAAAATCCTTTCTCTGTAATTAATATTACCTGATTGAGCTAATCATGTAAATGTAATTAACTAGAAAGTCGGGGCACCACGAAAGAGTGTTTATAGAGCTGTTATCTTCCGAATAAACTCTGAAAGACCTAGTAAAATTTTACATCAATTGCAGTCAATATTAATCGTCACCTTATTTCAGTCTCATCTGAAAGTTGTAAATTCTTGCTTATCTTCACGAACTCTGGCTAACAAGTTGAGTCAGCAATACAAAATTGGGTTTAATTATTTATTTACTAAATACCTAACTAATCACACAGAATTACATATACACAGAATGCAAATTATGTCATACAGAACACATCCCTGGTGGACAGAACCTGTATGATGGCTTGTTACACAAAGAGAGGGGGTTGGGCTTGAATGAAAGAGCGGGAAGACTGAGGAACAAAGGGAGAAGCTGTGCTATCGTAAATACAGTATCTTATGCATTCTAAATTACTGCCCATTTGGAAAAGGAAAATGCAATAAATATTTACTCTGAGCTGCGCTTCGGTAGGTTGGTCGTAGATGCTGGCGGTGTTGGCCAACAGAGATCTTCCTGTCCTCGGAAGAATGTCTCTGGTGGTAAATTGGATACGTTGTAGTATCTTCGTTGTGTGTTAGACTGGATACGTCGTCCGTCCTTTCCTAGCCCACGTTTACAGCTGCTGTTGCTAACTCAATGGCTAGGAGGTCTCACTTCTTTAGTGAATAAGAGTTCAAAGTTCATACCATTCACAACCAAAGCTCACGCTGAGGTTGGCTTAGTTTTGTAGTTGACATGTTAGTCCTTTTTAACGTATGGACCATCGTCCTATCGTCCTCAGAACAGGAGGTTATATTTTCGTCAAGGGCTTATATAGTGGAGGGAGAGAAGGGTGTGTTTCATAGTTTATAACCCATGTCTCTTCACAGGGGCAGGCTACTGATTGAGCAGGGCTCTAACCTTATGAAAACCAAATTCTCTCATTTGGAAGCTAAAATTACATTTAATCTTATACAAATAGTTTCATATTCAAACATTTAATTTGCACAACAATTCCATGTGAATCTGATAACTAGAATGTGTAGACTTTCCCAGATACAGTTTATGTCGTCCTGTCATCAGTCATAATGTCTCAGATGACAACCGAACAGACATCATATACATTAAGTACCAACACATATTTTCAACTGGTTCTATTACCGAAATATGGTTCCTTTCCCCCCACTTGTTTGATGTTCCCAGACTCTCTATGTTTAACAAAGGCTATTCAAGAGTCCTTCAGTAGAGTCAGAGAGAGAAGGAAGGGAGAAAGGTATTTATGGGGGGGTCATAAACCTTACCCACAGGCCAATGTCATGACACTAGTGTTGGATGGTGTGGGGGGGAACAGTCTGTTTAGTGTTAGATGTTGTGGGGGAACAGTTTGTCTAGTGTTGGATGGTGTGGGGGGAACAGTCTGTCTAGTGTTGGATGGTGTGGGGGGAACAGTCTGTCTAGTGTTGGATGGTGTGGGGGGGACAGTTTGTCTAGTGTTGGATGGTGTGGGGGGGTGGGGGGGAACAGTCTGTCTAGTGTTGGATGGTGTGGGGGGAACAGTCTCTAGTGTTGGATGGTGTGGGGGGGAACAGTCTGTCTAGTGTTGGATGGTGTGGGGGGGGACAGTTTGTCTAGTGTTGGATGGTGTGGGGGGGTGGGGGGGGGGAACAGTCTGTCTAGTGTTGGATGGTGTGGGGGGAACAGTCTCTAGTGTTGGATGGTGTGGGGGGAACAGTCTGTCTAGTGTTGGATGGTGTGGGAGGGACAGTTTGTCTAGTGTTGGATGGTGTGGGGGGGTGGGGAGGAACAGTCTGTCTAGTGTTGGATGGTGTGGGGGGGAACAGTCTGTCTAGTGTTGGATGGTGTGGGGGGAACAGTCTGTCTAGTGTTAGATGATGTGGGGGGGAACAGTCTCTCTAGTGTTGGATGTTGTGGGGGGGGACAGTCTGTCTAGTGTTGGATGGTGTGGGGGGAACAGTCTGTCTAGTGTTAGATGGTGTGGGGGGGAACAGTCTGTCTGGTGTTGGATGGTGTGGGGGGGAACAGTCTGACTAGTGTTGGATGGTGTGGGGGGGAACAGTCTGTCTGGTGTTGGATGGTGTGGACAGTGTGGGGGGGGGGGGGGGGGACAGTGTCAGATACCCAGGATGAAGAAACCTGCAGGGCGCTATGTCCCAGACACTGATGCTATGTCCCAAATTGCACCCTGTAGGGAATATGGTTCCACTTGGGACACAACCTCTACTGTCCTCCTTCAGGGATGTGTGTGTGTGTGTGTGTGTGTGTGTGTGTGTGTGTGATTGACATCCATCATCCTCAATCAGGGTGATGTTACTAATATGAGTGTTTTATTATGTTATATAACATTTTTGATTGATGTTTGATGAATAGGAAAATATCACTCAATGTCGCCTTCCTTTCTTCCCCATGTCTCCAGAGTCCTGAGGTTGAGTGATGACAGACCGTGCAGCATCCACTGATCCCCAGCACCATGTCTTACTACCCTAGAGCCAACCACTGTGTTTGGGGGACCACGTCTCCATAGCTACAGCAGAAAAATATACACATCTTCAATACATGAAAACTGAGAGAAGGATGGAACCATATTTCAGATTGAATGTGAGTACTGTGGATATTAAGTAACAAACACAGTCTTACAAACTGTCAGAGGCAGAGAGAAGAACAGCATGGAGGACAGTGAGCTTATCTTTCTGGAGCGCCATGATGAGGGCGAGGGCCCTACCGTGGCCTTCTCCAAAGACAAGCCTGGAGTCATGGAGGCCAGGGACAGTAGGCCCGACTCAGGCCTGGGGCTAGGTTTGGGGCTGGAGCCAGGCCAGGGACGCCGCTCCTCGGACTTCCACATCCCCCTCTCCCCCTCCTCTCCAGGCTCCCTGGCTGACCTGGCCATGGCCTCGTCGCCACCCCCCAGCCTGGTGAAGTCCTCCTCCACAGAGCTGCAGACCAAAGACACTGGTTCCTTGAGAAGCTCCAAACCCCTCCTCAGCCTGGTCAAGTCCCTCTCCACCGAGATCTCCCACCTCGAGCCCGAGGTCTACCTCTCCAAGTCGGACTCCAAGCTCCACATGCACCCCTGGAAGCAGTTCACTCAGACCCAACCCAAGCTCCAGGAGGCTGGTTCTGGGAATGATAGCTGGATGGCACCCCCGTCCCCCGTCTCCCCCACGGAGCCCAAAGGAAGTTCCCTGATGATCGAGTTTGAGGACACGCGGAGGAAGTTCTCGGAGGCCATACAGGACCCCATGAGCATGTGGGGTAAAATGATGGGGGACGAGTCGAGCTCGGGGAGCCCGAAACAGAAGGTGTCTGGGGGGGTCGGGGACTCACCTGCCTCCCTTGGTAGCTGTGGAGGTAGTGGGAGTGGGACCCCATTGAACATTGAAGACGGGAGCACAGAGACACAAGTAAGATACAGACGTGGAACAGACAGCGAACTGGGTGTGTGTGAAACTCCACTAAGGAGACCCAGGAGGGGCCCTTTGAAGCCCTCACTTTCCCCAGAGCACCACAGCCAGCTGGGGGATAGCCTCTACGAGATCTGCACCAATGGAGACCTCATCCAGGTGGTAGAGGTCCAGGGGGGCGGATCCAGTGGAGCTGGTACCAGAGGCCAGCATCGAGGAACCCGTCCCCAGGCTCGAGGTAGGATTCCTGGGGTTCCTGTGGCCTCAGTGCCTGTCCGCTGGCTCTTGTTTGTGGGCGTACTTGCCTACGGGTTCTTTGTGCTCCCTCTGCCCTCCTATGTGACTGGGCTGTCCCTGGGGCTAGCATGTGGGTTCCTGTTAGGGTTGGTGGTGGTCCTGGTGTTAACGCCCCGTCCGCGCTCCAGAGCTTTGCCCCCCTGGGGCACTACAGGGGCCCGGTGGTCCCAAGACAACAGCCTGCTGCCCTCAAACCCTGTTGGTGGGCCGCGCACAGATGCAGTCCTGGAGGTGAGTTTGAGGATATGGGAGTGGTTACACACACAAGTAACATAGATTGATAGAGTTACAGTAGGTAAACACAGACAGACGGACGGACGGACGGACAGACAGATTGTCACAGACAGACAGACAGACAGACAGACAGACAGACAGACAGACAGACAGACAGACAGACAGACAGACAGACAGACAGACAGACAGACAGACAGACAGACAGACAGACAGACAGACAGACAGACAGACAGACAGACAGACAGACAGACAGACAGATAGATAGACAGACAGACGGTCAGCCCTTAAAAAAATACAAAGAGAACAGGCTTTCATCATTTATTTTGTATTTTTTATAGTTGATACATTTCTGTCTCATGAACCAAAGCACGAGCCACATACTGTATCTATGGTAACAAGCATTACTACTGTCTTTGTCTCTATAGAGTGGAGGAGTAGAGACCTTTGTTTCTGTGAATGGGTGAGTGAATGAGGCCAGGTGCTGATTAGAGAGGATAGTGAGAACTGAGGGGCTTACAGCCATGGGGCTGCTTCCGCAATAGCAGCCTATTCCCTTTGTAGTGCACTACTTTTGACCAGGGCCCTGTTAAAAGGTGGTGCACTACATAGGGGACAGGATGCCATTTGGGACGTATACCATCTCCCTCAGTTGTAGCCCATGTAGTTCCTGTACATCCTCTGCCCCTTGGCCTTTGATTCGTGAGGAATGAGGGGCTTATAGCCGCCCGGTCCAGATACAGCACATCTCAGTCTACTGTAGCCCAGGTAGTCCCTGTGTTCCCTCTGGCCCTTGGGTATCTAGAGCTGGAGCTACACAGTGCTAATAACCTGCAGAGCCCAGTTTAAAACCCTCTGTATCTAGGCCAGTTGACTTGCTAGTCTGATGGATTGATTGTGGATTGGTTGTGGTTTAACGTCTGTCTATCCGCGTGGCAGACTTCCACCTGTGTTGTCACTCTGTGCTTTGTATCGTTTTTCATAATTGTTTGTCAAATGCGTGCGTGCATGTGTGTGTGCGTGTGCGTGTGTGTGTGTGTGTATGTGTGTATGTGTGTGTGTGTGTGTGTCATCTCCCAGTTCATTAGCTGTAGCAGCTGTGATATTTCTGTCTTGATTAGTTCAGTTGGCTCTAAGCTGAACCCAAGATATAGAAACACACATTAGCTCAGTAGAACACTGCAAAACAGTCAAATTAGGTTGAAGCTTTTAAGGCTATAAGCCAATACAATGTTGCATGCTGCATTCAGTGTTGTATTTCAGTTTACAGTATGCATGTATACAACTTAGTACATAAGATGCAAGTATCTATATTTGTATTTGTACGTATTATTTATTATTAATGTAGTTTATACAATTTTAAAAACATAACAATACATTCACAGACCATGTGCCCTCAGGCCCCTACTCCACCACTACCACATATATACAGTACAAAATCCATGTGTACGTGTGTGTGTATAGTGCGTATGCTATCATGTGTGTGTGTGTGTATGCATATGTCTGTGCCTATGTTTGTGTTGCTTCACAGTCCCCGCTGTTCCATAAGGTGTATTTTAATCTGTTTTTTTTAAATCAAATTTTACTGCTTGCATGAGTTACTTGATGTGGAATAGAGTTCCATGTAGTCATGGCTCTATGTAGTCTGTTCTGGACTTGGGGACTGTGAAGAGACCTCTGGTGGCATGTCTTGTGGGGTATGCATGGGTGTCCATGCTGTGCACCAGTAGTTCAAACAGACAGCTTGGTGCATTCAACATGTCAATACCTCTCATAAATACAAGCAGTGATGAAGTCAATGTCTATTCCACTTTGAGACAGGAGAGATTGACATGCATATTATTAATATTAGCTCTCCAGCCGTGCTGCCCTGTTCTGAACTAATTGCAATTTTCCTAAATCCTTTTTTGTGGCACCTGACCACACGACTGAACAGGTGCGATTAAACTAGGGCCTGTAGGACCTGTCTTGTTGACAGTGCTGTTAAGAAGGTAGAGCAGCGTCTTATCAGGGACATACTTCTCCCCATCTTAGCTACTGTTTTATCAATATGTTTTGACCATGACAGTTTACAATCCAGGATTACTCCAAGCAGTTTAGTCACCTCAGCTTGCTCAATTTCCACATGATTTATTACAAGATTTAGTTGAGGTTTAGGGTTTAGTGAATGATTTGTCCCAAATACAATGCTTTTAGTTTTAGAAATATTTAGGACTAACTTATTCCTACCACACACTCTGAAACTAACTGCAACTCTTTGTTAAGTGTTGCTGTAATTTCAGTCGCTGTAGTAGCTGACATGTATAGTGTTGAGTCATTCGCATAAATTGACACTCTGGCTTTCCTCAAAGCCAGTGGCAATTCATTAGTAAAGATTGAAAAAAGTAAAGGGCCTTGACAGCTGCCTTGGGGAATTCCTGATTCTACCTGGATTATGTTGGAGAGGCTTCCATTAAAGAACACCCTCTGTGTTTTGTTAGACAGGTAACTCTTTATCCACAATATAGCAGGGGGTGTAAAGCCATAACACATATGTTTTGCCAGCAGCAGACTATGATCGATAATGTCAAAGGCCGCACTGAAGTCTAACAAAACAGCCCCCACAATCTTTTTATTATCAATTTCTGTGTGTCTTCCAAGTCCAGTAGGTGACCAATCAGACATGCCAGACAAGCAGATTAATGTAACAGCGTGACTACGTTACCTAAGCCCTAAGCCTGAGTTCTGCCTCAGAGGAACAGAAACATACCTGATTCACACTGTAGGGCCGACCCAACCTGTACTGGTCTGGCTTGAATATTTTATTTCATATTTTTCTTTCCAGCAACTTTGATGGAGGTGTAAGCATGCCAGTCCAGTACAGCTCCACGTGGCTCAGTAGTGTAAAGGGGTAATAGAGAGCTGCCCCTGGCTCTGGTTTCACTGCCACAGATTTGACTACAGGTAAATCACGGCGCTCAATAACCAATGAGTATTCAGGTAATACTAGGAAGGGTTTTACTAGAACAATTACAGCAGGGAAGGAAGACAGATTTGAGACAGATTTGCTGACTGTGAAAGTTAACTGCCACAATATCTGACAAAAACAAAAATGTCAATGTACATATCACCTTTACGAGATAATTCATGGTAAGCAACTGTAAACAACAATAGCAAAAGTAAACATCAATGAACAGCTGTGACTGCCCAAGTGAACACAATATAAGAAAGTGAAAATAAGGTGAGTTTATTAGAGTGAGAGAAAAACACTAACAAACAAAAAAACTTACCAGGCAATAGCCCAGAGCACTAGAGCCAGTCTCCTGTGATAGATAAGACAAGTATAGAGCCAGTCTCCTGTGATAGATAAGACATGTATAGTGCCAGTCTCCTGTGATAGATGAGACATGTATAAAGCCAGTCTCCTGTGATAGATGAGACATGTATAGAGCCAGTCTCCTGTGATTAATGAGACATGTATGGAGACAGTCTCCTGTGATAGATGAGACATGTATAGAGCCAGTCTCCTGTGATTAATGAGACATGTATAGAGCCAGTCTCCTGTGATAGATAAGACATGTATAGTGCCAGTCTCCTGTGATAGATGAGACATGTATAGAGCCAGTCTCCTGTGATAGATGAGACATGTATAGAGCCAGTCTCCTGTGATAGATAAGACATGTATAGAGCCAGTCTCCTGTGATAGATGAGACATGTATAGAGCCAGTCTCCTGTGATTAATGAGACATGTATAGAGACAGTCTCCTGTGATAGATGAGACATGTATAGAGCCAGTCTCCTGTGATTAATGAGACATGTATAGAGACAGTCTCCTGTGATAGATGAGACATGTGTCATGACGTTGCCCTCTTTGGGTTTTCTATGCACCACCCCCTACCTCCCCCTACCCAGGCTCTGTGAGTAAATTCCTAAAAGAAGGTCCTACCTCATGGCCACAGTTTTGAGACAGAGTGGGTTTCATAGAAAGAACCCAGGAATTCTTCCACCTCACAGGACTGGAGAACCGAACGACATTTATGTTCTGGAGAAGGTATAAAAGATAGGTGAAGAATCCAGCTACGAACTGGACCGTTTGGTACAATGTTGTGAAGCTCATGAGAGACAATACGGCCACATTACCATGGCTCTGTTTATATAATAGCCTCAGTTGTGAGACTTACATCTAATGGTTGTATAAAAATGAATGAATAAGGATAAAGCTATTTGGAATTTGTTGGGATGCTTGTAAGATGTTAATGTGAGAGAATTGTATTTCTGTTTAAAGTTTCACCAAGCCATCGGCACGCCCCCTTGAACAGACGGGACCTGGCGTCATGAGACAGCGTTTTTCTGCTATTCCGAATATAACCCCCACCCAGGGTTTCTATCACCAGACCGAGCTGACCTCCATTATGAGTTGGCTGAAGGTTTGACCATGCATTCCTCGTTCTGAACTTTAACCATACCACGTGGTTAAACTCTTAGATTATTGATACCGACAGAATAATAACAAGTCTTTGATATTAATTACTAGTCTGCAGCTAGGAATTCGGTATCATTGAACGCGAAGACCGACGAAACATCTGTCCGATAACGACATTAATGAATGTCACTTCGAAATATCCATTCTAACCGAGAGAGAGAGAGAGAGAGAGAGAGAGAGAGAGAACGCGAGGACAAAACTCTCCAACAGAACAAACTTTTCAACAAAGATCCTGACGACACACTGAACGTAAATATATATATTGATTGCAATTGTTCCCGAATGAGTGAGTGTTCATGTGCAAAGGATTAGCATATCAATTGTTATAATTATCAACTCTTATCAACCTTTTGTCTAACAAGCCGCCATGCCGGTTTAGCCCACTAGGGGACATTCTCCTATCATTTCCTTGTAACCATAGCTACTGTTTGTTATGCATTTCTGTGAATTACTTAGTTAGTAAATAAATGATTTTAAGACAATTGATGTATGGATGACTCATAGTGAAGACTGGGTTCGTGCAGATAACCAACAATTTACGACGTTTGGAATGAGACTGATGAGGTAAAGAATACATCATTAATCTGAAGACTAATAGATCAGATATTATGATATCTGAAAGTTATATTAGGAAAATTTTAACTTTGTAATCTGAATATTTTCCTTGGTCCCCCGACCTCCTAGTTAATTACAGTTACACGATTAATCAGTTTAATCGCGTAATAATAATTACAGAGAGTTATTTGATAAATATGTATTAAGTTTTAATGATGCCAAAGACACAACATATGTATAGAGCCAGTCTCCTGTGATAGATGAGACATGTATAAAGCCAGTCTCCTGTGATAGATGAGACATGTATAGAGCCAGTCTCCTGTGATAGATGAGACATGTATAGAGCCAGTCTCCTGTGATAGATGAGACATGTATAGAGCCAGTCTCCTGTGATAGATGAGACATGTATAGAGCCAGTCTCCTGTGATAGATGAGACATGTATAGAGCCAGTCTCCTGTGATAGATGAGACATGTATAGAGCCAGTCTCCTGTGATAGATGAGATATGTATAGAGCCAGTCTCCTGTGATAGATGAGACATGTATAGAGCCAGTCTCCTGTGATAGATGAGACATGTATAGAGCCAGTCTCCTGTGATAGATAAGACATGTATAGAGCCAGTCTCCTGTGATAGATGAGACATGTATAGAGCCAGTCTCCTGTGATAGATGAGACATGTATAGAGCCAGTCTCCTGTGATAGATGAGACATGTATAGAGCCAGTCTTTTGTGATAGATGAGACATGTATAGAGCCAGTCTCCTGTGATAGATGAGACATGTATAGAGCCAGTCTCCTGTGATAGATAAGACATGTATAGAGCCAGTCTCCTGTGATAGATGAGACATGTATAGAGCCAGTCTCCTGTGATAGATAAGACATGTATAGAGCCAGTCTCCTGTGATAGATGAGATATGTATAGAGCCAGTCTCCTGTGATAGATAAGACATGTATAGAGCCAGTCTCCTGTGATAGATGAGACATGTATAGAGCCAGTCTCCTGTGATAGATGAGACATGTATAGAGCCAGTCTCTTGTGATAGATACAGTGCATTCGGAAAGTATTCAGACCCCTTGACTTTTTAAAAATGTTGTTAAGTTACCGCCTTATTCTAAAATGTATTAAATAAAATGATGTCCTCATCAATCTACACACAATACTCCATAATGACAAAGAGAAAACAGTTTTTTATAAATATTTGCAAATGTATTAAAACTAAAAAACAGAAATACCTTATTTACAAGTATTCGATAAAATAAAGAGAGTGTCGCGCCTCTACCTCTTATGGTGTCCACCTCTTCTCCTGCTGTTGGAGCACGGAAACCCCATTTTTCCTCTTAGGGAAAGTGTTGGGTGAAAGGAGTGCACTATATAGGGAATAGGGTGCCATTCCAGACACAACCCAAACCTGTACTATACATCCTCCATGCATTCTAGGGCTGGATGAACGAGATGCCCGTGTACGACCCGGAGACATACCACCCGTCGCTCACCCACTCTGTGTATGCCACCCTGGAGGGCAGCCGCCTACGCCTGGCCTACCCCCGCACCAACATCCCCCGACGGGCAGCCTTCGACGAACTGCCCCATGAAGCCGTGTTCCTGCGCTCGCGCTGCTACCAGCTGGCCAACTGCAAGGCCAGTGTGTCCATATAGCATGACATTTGCTTAAGGATTTCTGAAGCATCTAGGCTTTATAAAGGGTTTATAAAGGCTTTGTTACGGTAAGTTGTTCATTATTTCTTGTTTATTTCAAACCAGGTCTCCCTGTTGCCTGCTGCCTTGGCACGGAAGAGAGTTTGGAATAAGAAGTACCCTATCTGTATCATACTGGCCGAGGGAGAGGTGGGGAGAGAGGAGGAGGAGAGAGTGGAAGAGGGGCAAGAGGAGGAGGAGAGGACAGACAAGCAGACACTCCCAGACACACAGACACAGGGCCTCCCCGACACTCTCTACCTCTTTGGTCGTACAGGAAGAGAGAAGGAGGATTGGTTCCAGCACTTCCTATTAGCCTCGAGGTCAGAGTTCAAGAGCAGCCCAATCAGAGACATGCCCAAGTCTGGTAAGAAACCGTGCTGCCCCCTACTGACATGGTAGGTTACATCCAAATGGCAACCTATTCCCTGTGGGCCCTGGTCAAAAGTAGTGCACTACATAGGGAATAGTGTGCATACCCTGGACAGGAATCTGTGGTTTGTCATTTTTCCATATATAATTAGTATTGAATTGAGTGTAATGCTATTTTAACCACCTTCCTTCCCTGTTCCTTACCCCCTCTGCCACTTGACCTGTCCGCCTGTTTTCTTTACTTTCTCCCTCACTCTATCCTCCTCCATCTCTCCCCACTTCCTTCCTTCTCTCTCTCTTTCTTTCTCTCTCTCCATCTCTCCATCTCTCTCTTCCCCAGAGGTGTTATACAGTGGGAGCTCCAGTATGGACAGTACGGAGAACCTTCCCCCTCTGATTGGCCTGCGTGACCTGGTGGACTACGGCTCCTACATGAGCCGCCTCATTGGCTTAGAGGGTAGCAGTCCCAGCCCCAGCCCCTGCCACAGCGACCAGGGAAGCCCCACAGCCAGGAAGAAGGTACGCTACAAGACTGGACTATTAACCTGGTGGTTCAATGGTGTTTCAATACGAAGACGTTTATTCTTCCCCATACAGCTATGGTCAAAAGTACTACACTACATACAGTATCTGCTTATCAGATCACCATTTTGGGTTCTTAACCTCTGAACCCTTAACCATCGTTCGAATCCTTAACATAACTCACACTGATTAGAGTACATCAATACAGCCACAGTTACAGTCCAGTCAGTCTTTGGCCTTGGAGAGAGGAGGATAGATACTGACTGACTCAGCTAGATGCTGTATACATGCTGAGTGGACCAAATGGATCAGATATCACCTGGCTGGGATATTAATAGGAGCAGTGTACCTGGCTGTGTCGTATTCATTGGGCACCCAGCGGAAGCAAACAACCAAAACGGGGAGGGACCAACCTGAATTTGACCGATTTGTTGTGGCTTGTTTGCTACGGTCTGCGCTAAGGAATATGACCCTGGCTTGGCTGTGTGTTCTGTTCTGATGTCCTGTGTGGTGAGCATCTGTTGTAGAGTAGGTAGTAGTGAAATGGGCCTGATCCTAGATCAACACGCCTACTGCAAATTGTTTTTGTAATCCGGCTCTGTTCTGTTCTCTCCTCTATCCAGTTCCCCAGTGAGGAGGCATCAGCAGAGGGGGGCTGCCCAGCAGAGGGCCAACCGGCCTGGGTCAATGCCCTGGTGGGGAGGATCTTCTGGGACTTCCTCCGGGAGAAGTACTGGGTGGACTTGGTGGCCCACAAGATCCAGAAGAAGCTGAGTAAGATCAGGGTGAGTCTGGGAGTTGGGGATGGGGGTATGAATTGATGAGTAGGTGGGTGGGTGGGAGTGTTGGTGGATAGATGGATGGATGGATGGATGGATGGATGGATGGATGGGTTCGTGGGACAGTGGGTGGGTGGGTGGGTGGGTGGGTGGGTGGGTGGGTGGGTAGGTAGGTGGGTGGATGGATGAATGGACAGATGGAGGAAATGTCTGTATGTAAAGAAAATAATATCAATATCCTCCATATCTCTGCACTACATGGTAAGTCCTATAGAATCCAACTTCAGTGCATGATCCTCTCACTCTCACTGGGGTACTGGGTACTGGGGCACTGGGTACTGGGGCACTGGGGCACTGGGGTACTGGGGTACTGGGGCACTGGGGCACTGGGGCACTGGGGTACTGGGGTACTGGGGTACTGGGGCACTGGGGTACTGGGTACTGGGGCACTGGGGTACTGGGTACTGGGGTACTGGGGCACTGGGGTACTGGGGCACTGGGGTACTGGGTAACTGGGTACTGGGGTACTGGGGTACTGGGGCACTGGGGTACTGGGGTACTGGGGCACTGGGGTACTGGGGCACTGGGTACTGGGTACTGGGGCACTGAGTACAGGGGCACTGGGGTACTGGGACACTGGGGTACTGGGGTACTAAGGTACTGGGGCACTAGGGTTCTAAGGTACTAGGGCACTAGGGTTCTAAGGTACTGGGGCACTAGGGTTCTAAGGTACTGGGGCACTAGGGTTCTAAGGTACTGGGGCACTAGGGTTCTAAGGTACTGGAGCACTGGGGTACTGCTCTGTGCTTGTTACTTATACATCAGTCATACTGTTGAGCACGAGGTCAGATGCGGGCAGCAGGCCATCAACATTGGACAGTGGAAAGGGGGATGAGAGGAGAGGAGGAGGAGGGTTAATGCCTTGTCAGCTCCCTCTATCATGGGCTGTCATGTGCTGCAGCTCCCCATCACTCACTTTTCTCCCGATCACACACACTCACACCTGAATGCTCACACATGCATGCATGTACACACACACACACCTGCACACACACTCCCCACCACCACACACACACACACACACACACACACACACACACACACACACACACACACACACACACACACACACACACACACACACACACACACACACACACACAACATGCACGCACATGTCATCCATTTTCTGAACACCATTATTGTATGTTCTCCTACAGTTGCCGTACTTTGTGAATGAACTGAAGTTGGCTGATCTGGACATGGGTACCTGCATACCTCAGGCGCTCAGCATCTCCAAACCTTCACTGGACCATAGAGGTGTGTGTGTGCATCTGTATCTTTCCCCTGCTCAGATTGACATCCAGCGCACACACACACATTACTTTCTCAGACCAGACCCAGTGCTGACTTGATCCCATTTGTGTCCTACTCCAAGACCGAGTCCCAAATGACACCCTATTCCCTTTAGAGTTCACTACTTTTGACCAGGTCTGTCACTATAAAGGGAATAGGGTGCCACTTATCCTAAAGCTCCTTCCCATTGTCTTCCTCTGCAGGATTAGCAATCCACTTAACATTGATCTACCTACACACACAATAACAAGCTAATGCTACTTCCCATCAGGCTACTATTGTCATTAGTCTCAATTTGCCATATGACACAGAATGACAATACTACATCTGGCCCCTCCCTTTCCCTTTATGATAACATGACAACAATAATGGTTGTCTCGAATAGGAAATCCTGATTCGATCCAAAATGTGTGTGTGTGTGTGTGTGTGTGTGTGTGTGCCTGACTGCATGCACAAATCTCTCGCTCGCTTCTGTATCACCTTCATAAAGACCTCTCTCTCTCTACCCCTCCCCCCAGGCCTGTGGTTGGAGATGGAGGTGGTATATACAGGCTGCCTACAGATGACCCTGGAGACGAAGTTGAACCTGTGTAAACTGGGGAAGGAGAAGTCCATTGGGGTGGAGGCTGACAGAGATATCTCAGAGACCAGCCAAGTAGGGTAAGACCTGATCCCCATGTCCTCGTACACCACAGATCAGCCTGCATCTTAGATACACTGTTTTGGCTCATGCTGTGTGTGTGTGTGTGTGTGTGTGTGTGTGTGTGTGTGTGTGTGTGTGTGTGTGTGTGTGTGCGCCTGTATAAAGAAGACAGTTTTGTAACCCTGATTATAACGAAGATAGAAGTTGTACCATGACTCATGATGACTCACAATCATTTGAATCCAAATGCAGTATTTAAAATATTTTGTATGTGTCTCAGCTCCAAGCCCAGGCTGTGTGTATTAGCTGACAGTGATGAGGAGTCCTCCAGTGCCGGCTCGTCTGATGAGGAGGAGGTGCCGCCCACTGAACCCCAGGGAACTCTGGGAGATAAGAGCACAGGCACGCCACCACCACCAGCGACTGATGGGTAAATTGATAGTGTCCCAAACGGCACCCTATTCCCTATGGGCCTGGTCAGAAGTAGTGCACTATAGAAGGAATAACGCGCCATTTGGGACACAGGTCATAACTTTTATTTTTTTTAATGACAAGTTGTTAACCCTTGTACTGTTTTGTTCACTGATGAG
The DNA here is from genome assembly GCF_901001165.1 of Salmo trutta. Classification (NCBI taxonomy): domain Eukaryota; kingdom Metazoa; phylum Chordata; class Actinopteri; order Salmoniformes; family Salmonidae; genus Salmo; species Salmo trutta. Next base: position 31,847,668 of record NC_042988.1, on the reverse strand, counting down.
ACTGTTGGTCTCACTTTAAAATGAGTTCCGCGGTTGAGCGTTTTAACGTTTCTAAGTGTTTTTGAAAGAGTGTTTTTATTGTGCTGCATTTCATGACTCCTCTCAGTGGGAGTGGTGGGAGCACCGGCAGACGGTTCCTGAGGTTCGTGGACAAGGTCGCCTCGTCCAAGTACTTCCAGAAGGCCACGGAGAACGAGTACATCAAGAAGAAGATCGCTGAGGTCTCCAACATGCCACTGATGCTCACTGTGGAAGTTCTAGAACTCTCAGGGACTCTGGCTGTCAACATTCCACCTCCCCCTACTGACAGGATATGGTACTGCAAACCTGCTAGCTTTAACCATATGAATAGAATCATTCTAGTTCTGTGGTTTTATATCATTCTATAGATACACTGAACTGAAAAGTACATTGGCTCTTGTTTTTGTTTAAGTCTCAAACAGGTCTTTCTGTCTTTATTTTTGTCTCCCTGACTTCTCCGTCTTCCTTTTCTCTCTCCTTGACTCTCCCTCTCTTTTTGTCTCCCCCCACAGGTACAGTTTCCGCGTGCCTCCCAGGCTGGACCTGCGTGTGCGTCCCATGCTAGGGGAGAGGGAGGTCACCTTCACACACGTCACAGAGTGGATCGAGAAGAAGCTGAGTCGAGAGTTTCAGGTCAGTCTGTCCTCCACCTGTGAGGTGGTGCCTCAACATGACATCATGATACAGTGCTGTGATCAGGGTTAGCGTAGGTCCAAGCATGATGATACTGTAGCAACAGAATGGTTGTTTGATTCCTGTCTGGACTTATTGTACTCCTAGGTTAGGGGCAGAAGTGTTTACATCAGCTATTTTCATATCTATACATATCTTGACTAATACAGTTGTCACAAATGATGTATAATACTATAAATCCAATCCCAGCCATCTGGTACCATACCAGTGTTAAGGTGCACCATATGTTGATCCTGCAAGTTGCTAGGTCTTCATCTCTTGTATTGTTATCTATGTATATTTCTTTAGCATTGCTTGTTGTTCTTGCGTCCACTGCAGAAGGAGTTTGTGATGCCCAACATGGACGACCTCTATCTTCCTCTCATGTCCTCCGTGCTGGACAACCCTCCAGCAGCCCAGCATTCCCCAGCCCACTCCTCACGCCGCTCTTCCAACGACTCCCAGTACTATGTGTCTGAATAGCGCCTCACTGTGGCAGTGGATGGAGAAGAAAATAAATGGAAAACCAGTGGGCATGGATCCACAGTGGATTCTGAGCAGATAGAGCTTGGTTCAGTCCTAGCTTGTGAGGGATGGTCATAGCGAAGCCTGTGGCATGACGACTGGAGAGTGGCATGCAGGAGATAGTGGCATGGCTATGCTCTGAGGAGCAAGAGGGACTGGTATAATCGCAGAGCCCGTTATAGCGCCCGGCCCTACTGATCTAGAAGACTGAACTTAAGACAGCACTCTGCAATAGGGAAATGACCTGCGATAGCCCTGTAATGAACCAGGTTGACGTTTATTGGGATGAGTCTTGTCCGTGAGGCAGAACTGAACGATTTCCACTAGATGGAACAGAAAAAATTCAAAACTGGCTGCATTGTAAAAATTCATACACATAAATGTGCTTTTTGGTCTTAAATTAAGTTTAGGTTTAAGGATACGTTTTCAAATCAGATTTTATGACTTTGTGGCAGTGCCAGCAAGTGACCACTCTGCATAGCTGCCTCCAGAAGAAAATACGCTAACCTGCGTAATGAAGACAGCGTGTCCCAGTTGGCACCATATATCACAGGAGGTTGCAACCATGTTTGATACCATTCCACCTATTCCGCTCCAGTCGTTAACACGAGCCCATTCTCCGCAATTAAGGTGCCACCAACCTCCTGTGCTATATAGTGCACTGCTTTTGACCAGGGCCCTGCTATGGTAATGCACTACATAAGGAATAGGGTGCCATTTTGAATAAAACAGCAATAGGTAGATATGTTCAGTTGAAGGAAAGTGAATATGGGCATTACTGGTATGAAAGGAGATTATTGGTTCTCTAAAAACGTTCGTCATCAAATGGCTTTCTGAGTGGATTTATGGACAGCATACCCCCTCTTCATTGATCAACTAACCGATACTAAAGCATGTATAAATGGACAGGCTATCAAGATATTGTGATGGACTAGTGGGAAAAATAAAACTTCATAAAAATACCGTACAAATACATGATTAAGATATCTAGTGTATCTTCATTGGTCAATTGCACACAAGGTCCAACCAAAATTTGACTTCCGCTTCGAACCTTGTGCCACCAGTAGTAGTGGAGGGAAGCCACAAGTACTCCGTTTAGCCATCATTTTTTTGAAAGTATAGGGAGTTACTTTTTCCTGTCTGGACTTATTGTACTCCTTTTTCCCCCACGACCAGTTTAGCCACCAATTTTATTTACCAATACATCACTGTGCCACCATTAGTCACTTACCCAAATTGGTCCCCCAAATGGCAGTCCATTTATACAGGAAATGGGGTGTCATTTGGGCCCTGAACAAAAGTAGTAGACTATATGGGGAATAGGGTGCCATTTGGGACATAGGCCTGGTCTAAACTAAGCTGAAGCTTATTTGAAAAGAATAGCCAAACACTGCCTGGTTAAATAAGACTGTTTTATTAGAAGACTGTTACTATAAGAATGTGTTTCTCTGTTGAGCTAGTTTTAACGGTGGACCACCATCACTTCTAAGCCTCCTCTGGCAACGGTTCGGCGGGCAGTTTCTTCAGCACGTCCTTCTTCAGTGGGCCCTGTAGGTCAAAAGTCACAGCAGGGTCAACAGAAGTCCAGTTTTAAAGCAACAGGTGCACCCAGACATGCGTCATGTCAGCTGAGATAGAGGGTAACATCCCAAATGGCACCCTATATAGTGCACTACCTTTGACCAGCGCCCTATGGGTGCCATTTGGAACGCAGAGGGAGAGCACCACTCCACCTCATTCCCCATCATGCTCCAGTCCACATCCCTTTAATTCCAATTCACTTAACCTTTTTTTCCTGAGCACTATCCAGAATCCAGCTAATACACATCCAATTTCACAACTGTCATAGCATTAGATCAAACCATGGGTTTAAGCAAAATAAAACTTTTTTTTACACGTTAAAAGTATTGATTGTTGTAGACGTGGAAGATGTTCGAAAGATACAGGGTTTGACAGGAACAGGTATTCCAACAAACACGGGAAAATCTTTCATCACTATTCCTGTACTATCAATGACTGAGACAACAGTCATGCCATAGTCACTTTCGATACAGGGTGTCCGCCTTAACAAACGCTTCAGTGCCTCCACCCCAACCTACGCTGTCCCTACATAAACCTATAGCCTTTCCTTTCCCTTACCTACACTCCTCCATCACTAACACTGTCCGTCAGTCCCGCTCCTCCCTCCATCACTAACATGGTCCGTCAGTCCCGCTCCTCCCTCCATCACTAACACTGTCCGTCAGTCCCGCTCCTCCCTCCGTCACTAACACTGTCCGTCAGTCCCGCTCCTCCATCACTAACACTGTCCGTCAGTCCCGCTCCTCCATCACTAACACTGTCCGTCAGTCCCGCTCCTCCATCACTAACACGGTCCGTTAGTCCCGCTCCTCCATCACTAACACGGTCCGTTAGTCCCGCTCCTCCATCACTAACACGGTCCGTCAGTCCCGCTCCTCCCTCCATGACTAACACTGTCCGTCAGTCCCGCTCCTCCCTCCATGACTAACACTGTCCATCAGTCCCACTCCCCTCCACAATGATTCAGCTCACTCCCACATCCATCCACAGACAGCGGGGCCTTACACCCAGGCCCAAACCCAGCCGGTACCCACCATGAAGGCCCTCTTCTCCTGGGGGGTCTGGAAGTGGCCGTAGCCAAACTTGGATGTGGTATCGATGAACTTGAGGTCAATGGTCTCCTTGGACTTGCGTGATGTGTGCACCAGCATGGACTGTGAGAGAAGCACATGACCACACACACACAGTTAGAGTTCAACACACAGTCAAATATATCCCATGCTTTAGCATCCCCAACTCCTATGGTCATGTTTCTCTCTCTGGCATCAGTGGTTTGATTCCTTCACTATTATTCAGAAATTAAAACATCATACATCATCTGCACAGAGGTAGTTGTCACTAACACATGGGCACTGTACCTTTCTCAGGGTGAGGACACGTTTCCTGCAGCCGATCACACAGCCCTTCAGCATCAAGAAGTCATTTTTCACGTCACCATAGTGGGGGAACCCTCCCTACAGACAGACAACAGGATGGATGAATAATTATACAGATTAAACAAATAGTACACCACATTAATGGCCACAACCTGCAATACATACTCCATTATAGTGCATATACTGGCCATATCAGCCATATACCCATCTTGCATGTCAGGCCTCTACGTTTGGCTTTACAATGTGACATCAGACAAAGCTGGTGATCAAAAGCAGAGGATGCATCACATCATTAAAACCTCCTAAGGACCTGCCCCCCCCCCCCCCCCCCCAATTTTCACCTAAAATGACATACCCAAATCTAACTGCCTGTAGCTCAGGACCTGAAGCAAGGATATGCATATTCTTGGTACCATTTGAAAGGAAACACTGTGGAAATGTGAAAGGAATGTAAGAGAATATAACAATAGATCTGGTGAAAGATAATACAAAGAAAAAGCCCAACCATTCTTTTGTATGCAAGAGAAAGGCCATAATGTATTATTCCAGCCGAGGTGAAATGTAGATGTTGCCCACTAGATGGCAGCAGTGTATTTGCAAAGTTTTAGACTGATCCATTGGATATAAGTTCAAAATGTATCAAGACTGCCCAAATGTGCCTAATTTGTTTATTAATAACTTTAAGTTCAAAGCTGTGCACTCTCCTCAAACAATAGCATAGTATTATTTCACTGTAATAGCTACTGTAAATTGGACAGTGCAGTTAGATTAACAAGAATTTAAGCTTTCTACCCATATAAGATGTATCTATGTCCTGGGAAATGTTACTTACAACCTCATGCTAATCGCATTAGCCTACTTTAGCTCAACCGTCCTGTGGACGGGACACCGATCCCAAAGAAGTTTGAACCAATAGTAAGAATTAGAATGGTTGCCATGTTATATCACATAATTCCCAGGCTCAGTACCAGGTCAATAACATTATTAGGACGTTATAGTGATGATATTATATTACCATGGGGGTGATAGTCTTCTGGGTGGTGTCGTAGTTAGTGGAAGCGTTGTTCTTGATCACTTTGCCATCCTGGACATGGATCCCTTTGCCAATACGGTAGATCTGTAGACAAGAGTAGAACACTGAAACAGCAGGCTGGTGGTGAACCAGCCTCAGTCTAAACAGTATGAACCTCCACATAATTACAGTCACAACAGAACACAAACTAGTAAAACACTGAAACAGCAGGCTGGTGGTGAACCAGCCTCAGTCTAAACAGTATGAACCTCGACGTAATTACAGTCACAACAGAACACAAACTAGTAAAACACTGAAACAGCAGGCTGGTGGTGAACCAGCCTCAGTCTAAACAGTATGAACCTCCACGTAATTACAGTCACAACAGAACACAAACTAGTTCCAGTTGAATACACAACTCAAACATTCACACAGATCGTTCATTAACCAAGTATAATGTATGAAGAAAACTAATTTATAAAGGTAGTCAGTCCCTTTGAGGTCAAAACACCTATTTTTCAAGGAACACCTGGTCAAATGCTGAATTTCATATGCCCATCTCAACTAGAGCCCTGGTGCTGCAGACCTTCTTGTTGAGCTCTGTGCGGTGGTGGTAGCCCTTCTGGCCGGCACGGGCGATGGTGTAGCCCACACGGGAAGGGTGCCAGGCTCCAATACAAGCCACCTTACGCAGGCCCTTGTGAGTCTTCCTGGGCAGTTTCTTCACTCCCCAACGACTGGTCACACCTGACAACCAATAGGAAAATCAGTAGCAAATGAGTTATGCCACAGGACCAGCCAATATAATATCTGAATAGTAATACACCGTCAGTCAGCAGACATTGACATGCATCTTTTACTAATTAGATTATTATCAGCAAGTAGAAAAACTCTGGGTCTTTGAGCCATTCTGTTAGATCTAGAGACATGTCTAAACTATGGAGATATTATAACCAATGGTACTGCCATGTTATTATTGTCCATATAGATTTCTCATACACATCCCCGGGCTGAGTGACAACTCATATGGTCATTCTAAACAACAAAAACCTCTGGCATCAGTGGTTTGATTCCTTCACTATTATCCAGAAATTATACATAATCTGCAGAGGACATTGTCACGTTTGGCAGCAAGACAGAACAAATGGATGAGTGACCTAGGAATATCTTCTATGGTGACCCTTTTACCCCGACGACCAAGTACCTCAAAACCTCTTACCTTTCATCCCGTGACCTTTGGTGACCCCGATGACATCTATCATCTCGTCCTGGTAGAAGACTGAGGACACAGGGACGGGCTGCTCCAGCTTCTCCTTGACCCAGTCCACCTTCTCAGAGATGGTGCCGCCGTTCAGCTGCACCTCCATGATGTGGGCCTTCTTAGCTTTGAGGGGCAGCAGGCGAATCTAGAGAGAATTATAAAATGTACAGAAGCCAGCAAGATTCACACACAACTTTAGTGCCTCTGCTCCCTTCACTTCCACACGGACTAACTCAGTCTCTGATCTAGGACTATCTTTCCTTTCCCCAACCCTACCCATTATTGGGGGAAATCTCAAGATCAGCGCCTTGGGCAGGGTTGTCAAACTCACTTTTCCCCGGGAGCCGCATTCGGTCTACAACGAGATCCGGAAGGCCGCATTGAATTTTGTAATATTTCATCTATCCCCCCCCCAGTCTTGACTCACATGGTCATGTTTCTCTCTCTGGCATCAGTGGTTTGATTCCTTCACTATTATTCAGAAATTAAAACATCATACATCATCTGCAGAAAGAGAAAACATCTGCCAAATGTGACACTGACAATAGGAATTATCAAGACCGTTAGAACAGATCTGGAACCAGGCTAATTCTCTCACTGGAGACATGATTCACATACACATTGCTCTATCCCCACATCTGACAGTAACCATATAGCCCCACTGCTTCGACAAACAGACACCACAATACCCTGAATACAAATCAGTAACATTGAGTAATGTTTGTTGCCAACACAAACTTCCCTCAAGGGAAGTACAGTCGAGGTTCTGCTCCTCACAGGAGTATTTTTAAACTGTCATTTGAAACTCCATACTCTAGTACTCCTCTGCATGTGTGCGTGCAAGAGAGAGAAGACATATGTTCACAACGGGGGCCTTGAGATTAGGGAAGGTTTTTGTCCCCCCTTTCAGTTGCAATGTGATTGGTAGGAGCTGGGTAGGCTGTAACACAGACAGCCGTGCCCGTTCCGAAGGGAGGTCCTTGGGGTGGAGACGGGTGAACCCCAGGGATACCACCAGCTGTCACTTAAGCAGCACAAGCCAATAGAAACTCCCTGACGACAGGAGTGGAGGATTTCCGTTGGATCACATGATTGATAAGAGGGTTGTATGTACCTGAGAGTGGATGAGAACCCGGATGGATGTGCAGTATTTCTTCATGTTATTAAAGTCCTTCTCCAGCTGCTTCTTGCCACTCTCGTCTGTCCACTTCTTGGCATACTTGGTGAACGCCTTCTTCTTGCTCTTGTACCTGGAAGAGTTTACATACAGGGTAGAGATTGAAAAACAATCTCTTGATCATATGTTACTTCCCCCTCCCCTTCTCTGGCATCAGCGGTTTGATTTCAACACTATTATTCAGAAATTAAAACATCAAACATCATCTGCACAGAGGTCAGTCACGTCTCCATACTTCAATGTGACACACACACACACACACACACACACACACACACACACACACACACACACACACCAGACGCTCATTGCCACCCACCAGCTTTTGTAGAATCTGCGCTTGCACTCGTCACTGAGGTGCTCGGCGAAGATGGTCTTAAAGGACCTCAGGCCACGGACTGTGTCGATGTACCCAACAACCCCCACCACCATCACAGGCGGAGTCTCGATGATAGTGACAGCCTCCACAGACTCACGTTTGGCTTGCTCTGTTGGGAGGGAGAGGAGAGATGGGTCAGTTCCCACAAAAACGTCAAAGACAAATGGCCTGTGTGTAGCCTACAGGAGGAACGACAAAGTGTCATATCACTGTCAGAGCAGAACAGAGGAAGAAGACTAGGATTGAAAACAGAGCTGGGCTCTATGGCATCAGCGGTTTGATTCCATCACCATTATTCAGAAATTAAAACATCATAGAGCGTCTGCACAGAGATCCTTGTCAAAACAGCACAAACAGATCTGGGACCAGGTCTAATTCTCTCATGGCTCTTACTCCTGATTCACATAAACATTGCTCTAGCCAAATCTTCCATCATCCCACCATGACACGCTGTAAGGCAGACTGTACATACTCAGGCCAGTGCGGTGCACCTCACGCAGGATGTGGGTCATGCCGGCCTTGTAGCCCATGAAGGCGGTGAGGTGGACGGGCTGGCTGGGGTCGTCCTGGGGCCAGCTGCGGGGCTTCCCCCGGTGCTTCTTGCTGCGCTTGCAGGGCAGGAAGCCCATGTGCCCATGGCGGGGCGCGTGGAATTTACGGTGAGACTGAGAGGGAGCAAAACAGATGTACATGTCAATAAACTTCTGATAATGCTTCAAGGGCTCTAAAACCCCAAGTTATTGCTGTGCTTTACCCTTGATAAAGTTATTTTGATGTCTATGTTTTACATTTCAGTTGAATTCATATCACCCTTCTCTGAAGTATGAAACATGGGTTACTAGATGTTGGCTCTAAACAGAACTATGACTAGTAATATAATAACATACAAGGATTAGTGCAAACAAGTACAATATAAACTAATAACTGTTATCAATAACATAGAAAACAAAGCACAGCCTGGTCTCAGACTAGACGTAACATTTTAAATGTAAACCCGGGACACTCAAATATGATACATTTGGTATGGTTACATAAGAGAGGGTTACTTAAGGAAAACACAAAAGTAGGGTGGTTGGTCGGGTTAGGTGTATAACGTGAACATCTAGCAAACCAAAGGTGGCGAGTATAAATCTCATGAACTACTTTTACATTTCAACTATTTAGCAACCCTGCAACTACTTAGCATGTTAGCTAACCCTTTAACCCAATTGATATATATATTATATTCTTTTTTTGCTCCTTTGCACCCTAGTCTTTCTACTTGCAAATTCATCTTCTGCACATCTATCGCTCCAGTGTTTATTTGCTAAATTGTAATTATTTTGCCACTACGGCCGATTTATTGCCTTACCTCCCTAATCTTACTTCATATGCACACACTGTATATAGACTTTCCTATTGTGTTATTGACTGTATGTTTGTTTATTCCATGTGTAACTCTGTTGTTATTTGTGTCGCACTGCTTTGCTTTATCTTGGCCAGTTCGCAGTTGTAAATGAGAACTTGTTCTCAACTGGCCTACCTGGTTAAATAAAGGTGGAATCATTTTTTTAAATAAAAAAATAGAACCCAATTCCTAATATCTTAACCCTAACCCCTTGCCTATCTAACTTTAGCCACCTAGCTAGAATTTGTAACCTATCATATGTTCCAAATTTGTAAAACCTATTACATGAAATGTGTGATAAATTAAGACCTACCATATGAAATGTAAAATATCATACTAAATGGAGTGTCTCGGATTTACGTACAGAATAATATGAAAAGCTCGGGGACCAAGTTGTAAAACCAGAACCTTCCTGGGGGGGGGGAATGATCCCCAAAATCACCTCCTCCCCATTTGTACCGTCAGTAACCCACCCATCCTACGTGTTTATGACAGACGTCTTGTCCAGTTTAGCTCGGTGCTAAGAACAGGTGTCAGGAAGAGGCCTAACGGCTGCATTCTGAGAATGAATGGACATGTTGTGTGCCCTGTCGGCCTCAGAGCTTAAGTAACGGTTGCTCAAGACAAGTGTCCGTGTGCTGAACAGCCGATTCACTGACTAATACAGGCAAAAAGACATTCTTGGGAAATTTAGTGATGATCAAGATTCATTAGCCATCAGAACACATGTAGAGTAACAGTGGAAAATTGATTTTACAGGGATCAACATATCCACACTAGAAATATGCCTTCATAAGCTGACTGAACAGACTACTGCATTTCTGTGACAGCTAAAAATGTAAGAATATTCTTGTAAATGGACCAATAATGCAAGCGTTGTACATTTCTATGCACGTCGGAGATTTGAAAGACAGAACAGAAGAAAACCTGGGAAAAAGGTGTTGCATCGAGGTCAATAGATTAATTTCTTTCCACATGAAACAAATCCATTATTCAAACCAAGTTAGTAGCACAACTAATGGGAAATATTTCCTATACAGCATTCATTACAAATTAATATTTGAGAAACTCAAATAAAGAAAACCGCTCTAAAAAGTCATCGTGACGGCAGATGATTCTGAGGTAGCCGAGAAACATCAGCCAAAGTCCAAAGAAATGAGGATATTACCGATGTTGAGACCATGTGCAAAAAGCACAACGCCATTGCCCTCTTGCACATGGCATACTGAGAAGAACAGGGAGCACGCAACCTGTTCAACAAGTTGTCTTAATATCCAACAAAACACACCAGATAAACTTAAAACCAAACCATACACACAAACAAACACACAAACAGAGCCCCTGACCAAAGTTAGTAGACCCCAAGGTGCCCTTCAGGTTAGAAATATAGAAAAGACAGCAGGAGCACTGACCATGTCTGTGTGTGCCGTCCAGGCAAGGGACAGAAAGAGATAGGAACAAGTGCTGATGTCAGAGTCATACTCAAGATGTTACTCTGTGCAAGGGCTCTAATTTGGTGGCTGGCCCAGTTAAGGAGCGTATTCATTTTCAAACAAGTCCAGGGCTGCCAGCACTGGCCCATGGTGGGCCTCTGGTGGTGGGTCATGTGGTGCCCAGACAACTGGCTGCAGACATCTGTGGGGAGAGAGAGACATCTACTGTTTATCTACTGTACCAATTCATAACATGTTTGGGTGGACGACGTATTATATGTAGGCTTATCAAAGGCTCTTATGAAGATTGAATGCATGACAAGGTTCAAGGGTATTTATTAGACACTTTCACGAGCTAATAAACATGACATATTTCCCCAGCGCAAAACACAGGATTTTTTTTAAGTTCAAAAGAGCAAAAATATGAATACACCCAAGGATAATAATAATAGCTATTCAAACCGCTAAATGACTTGATAATGCAATTGTTTTACTGCCAACTATTTACCAATTTTGAGACAGAACTTCCTGTCACGGTACAGTACAATACAAAATAGCTAACGAACGAGCTAGCTACACGCAGTAAAAAGACCAATGGAACGCAAAACGTGTGGGATAGAACAAAGGACACATTCATTGGCCCCAATTCAAAATCTTAACCAACAACGTGGATCTCGGTCAAATCCGTCATAATTTGTGTGTTCCAACAGGACCACAATCCGGGTTGGATATACTTGACTGTTTTCGCTGCATAATATTTAAAGTTCTCCTTCTGGGTTAGAAATTCGGCTAAATGCTAACTCCAGTTCTTAGAAACTGGTAGCATAGCTAACGTTAGTCATATATAAATAGTTTGATTGGTGACGATGCCACGAACAAGCATTGCGGCTGACATCCATACAAGTATTACTCCAATTTTTACCCCAACATGAGTGTCAAATACACAAAACAGCCTTAATGTAGGCTAATTTGGATTGGCTGCAACGAGGAGATTCTGGATCTAACTAAAATGATCACCCCCACGTGGCACATGCGCAGCGTTCTCATGGCATTTCCATAGTTTTAGTCGAACTCTTTACTACTTTAGATAGATAACTACCTACCTACCTACCTACCTACCTGATCTAGTCGAGGGAAATACCTCCATTTGATAATCGTAACGCTTATCATTAATACAACTTACTGTAACAACTGATCCTCTTCCGCTCACCACCCTCAACTAGATTTGCGCACACTGACGACTTTCTGGACTTTTGGGGGCTAATTTGATGTTTTATGCCACCTTGTGGACTGGAAGTTCATTAAATTAGAACACACCAGAGATCAGTATATAATGACGAGATCCCAAAGGCGGGAAGGCAGGCGCCAAGCTAAGGTCTAAAACAAACCCATAGAAACGCATTGGTCTTGTTTTGGACATATTTGGGTTCAGGGTTGCCTCTTCATCTCTGACCACACATTTTCTCTGCGCTGAACTTTTACCTTCGACCTCTGCTTGAAAAATGAAAGAAATGTAAATGCAATATTCGAGATAAAGGGTGTATATAAAATATATAGTTTTTTGTAATCTTACTGAAATTGTATTTAAGTTCACCATATTACATTTTATATTTACTTCTGACCTCCAACGCCATGTTGTTCCTCCTACGCGTAGAAGAGGTCGACTTGAAGAAGTTTATTTTTTTTCTTTAACAAAAGACATCAAAATGCCATCGGACTATGATAAAGATGCGTACCCAGAGCCTCCCCGCCAGACTCCCATCGTGGACAAGCAGACGACCCTTCCCAACCCAGCCCTGATTTTGACTAAACTCTTCTATTATTCCGTGGACCTCCCTGTCACCACATTCAGAGGTGAGCTAGCTAGCTAGGCTAACGTTTTGCCAAATATTTTTAACTAATCCATCTGTGGTGTTGCTAACAGTAACTCATGTTGGCTATCTAGCGAGATTCATGGAGACAGACCATGGCATTAAACATTTATAAGGATAATTTAGGATTTCAAATGTCAGATGTGCAGTTCAGAGAAATTGATTCAGTTAGCTTACTAGGTAGTTTTAGATGTCTGAGCTAGCAAGTGTTGCGGTTATGCTTTCTACCTAGCTATGTGTGTTGCAGTTTTAGTTAGTTTATTCAGGTGTAATGCATAAATGTTGCATGCAGCGCAATGCACTTGACACTAGCTAGATACTACTCATTGAATTTCATATTACTGTAATTCAGGGTCTAGAAATGCATCCTTCACCTCTTTCCAGTAATATCACTGATCTAACATTGGATAGCTATGTGAAAGCCAATGTTCCACATAGCTTTCACCAATCCTTTCATGTAAAATCAGTGAGCAATAGGACTCCTTAAGTACTTTGTAACACATGATCAACAAGAGGTAAATGTTGACATGCTCCCCTCATCTCTCAACAGAACTTGTGGAGGGTATCCACTCCGGCAACAAGTACAACTACTACCACCAGAAGTTCCGCCGTGTCCCAGAGCTGACCGAGTGCACAGAGGGAGACTACACCTGTTACTATGAGGCTGAGATGCAGTGGAGGAGAGATCAGTAAGTATTCCTCTTTCAAGCTCGAGGGCCGCAGTGCCTCTGGCTTTACTTTGCTCCCAATGAAGGTCATTGATTACCTTGGAAGTACATAGTCATAGTTTTCCAGTCTGAAACAAAGGAAAGTGTGAAAACCAGCAGACAATGTGGTCCTCCAGAAGTTTGACACCCCTCTACATCAACTCTCATCATGAGGAAAAACCCATTGACTGGATTAAACGACAAGACATACTGTAATAAAAGGTAGGCCATCTTATCCAGAGCGACCTAGTTAGTGCATTCATCTTAAGATGGCTAGGTTGGACAACCAGTCATAGTAAGTAGTTTTCCCTCAAAGTACCTATCAGCAAAGTCTGCTAGTAAGAGGGGGAAAAAGTCAAGTGTGAGTTCACGAAAGGCTTTCAACATCTGTTGTATGAAAAGTCTGAATCCGCATCAATCGGTTACCGTGAAGTTGACCTTACATAGTTTGTCCAAGAGATTAATGTTCTGTGGTCAGATATGATAGTTACAGGCTGACTACACCGCTTGCGTTGCAAAATACATTTAGAAATCTATGTTATTCAATTATTGCGCCAACGAGTGTCTGCGTTGCCAAGGGCTAAAATAGAAAATCAGTTCTATTTCTGACGCAGATCAGAAGTCCTGCCTCTCCCATCTCCTCATTGGGTTATAGAAGCAGGTACCCACATGCCATCTCATTGGTTATACCCACATGGGTGACTGAAAGACGAACGAGGTCAGTGGCGGTAATGCACCTAATTTATGAAAGTTGCCAATCGCAATATAAAGTCAAGACAAGAAAAAGCCAGGAAGGAAGAGAGATGATTAGAAACGATTCGGTTGACCGTTTTATGTGTGGATTAATTGGCGGAGTAGAGGACCTTGTGCATTTCAGGTAAAATAACAACTCAATGTTTATATCCCAGGACAAATTAGCTAGCTAAATAGGAAAAATTAGCTAGCAAGTGCAAGCTAACTAGCTAAATTGCCATAAATGTTTAAGGCTTTTCGACCTGTCCCCAATTTAATATAATTGGTTCAGAGTTTGTTTTGATATTTTAACCTGCGTTTGGTGTGGGGGGACAAAATACATTTATGCACGATGGTGCACGCCGCAGCCGGTTTGGGTTCCGTGTTACCCACTGCTTTTAACCATTCATCGGCTTGTCCTGTTTAGTGAATTCACAACCACCCTTGACCCTAACAGTTGTGTGTGTGTGTGTGTGTGTGTGTGTCCCAGTAAGGTGGACCAGGAGATCGTGAAGGTGGTCCAGGAGCGTCTGAGGGCCTGCCAGCAGAGGGAGGGTACCAGCTACCACCAGAACTGTTCCAAGGAGCTGCAGCAGTTTGCAGACGTGGCCAAGGCCTACCAGTCACGCTGTAACTACCACTCACTCCAGTCATGCCTCAATTACAATTCAGGGTTGTAAATAAGGCAGTAACACTGTTGATAGCATGTTCCAAGCATCTACGGGGCAAGAATGACAGCTAGGCCTATGCTTCGCTCGAACTTCCAACTTGCAACCACTGACAGCGCCCGTCATTGAGTCTGTGCAGATGTATGTTTTAATTTCTGAATAATACTGATGAAATAAACAAAAAACTCATGCCAGAGAGAGAAGATCAACAGACCCAAACCTGTAAAAATGAAGGTTACGTATGTAACCACGGTTATGTGAGCTATATGGATCACGCCAATATATTGGTATCACTCCGCAGCGGAGGGATATATCCGAGGTGAGTATTTACAGATTTACTCATGTGTTCACCTGTGTAACGGCTAGGGTCCGCCCCTATATATAGACCCCATGGCCGTGACATGTTATCTACATCATTTTTGAGGCGCCTCTAGCACCATAAAGGATTGGAGTGATCCATATAGCTCACATAACCGTGGTTACATACGTAACCTTCGTTATGTTTCACTATATTGGATCACTACAATATTTTGGTATACCCATACCAGATTATTCGGTGCTAGAGGGACCTGGCCAGCCAGCGACGAAGTCCCAGCGCGGGACCAAGACGCAGGGGCCGTCAATGTGGAAGAGGGGTCCCGGCACATCCCCGGAATGGGAGGCGACGCCCAGGACCACTGAACCAACCGCAGAGGGTGGTGCCACATTTACCCGATAGTACCTAGCAAAGGTGCACAAGGAAGCCCAGCTGGCCGCAGCACAGATATCAGCGAGGGCACTCCTCTCAGTAGAGCCCAGGACGCACCAACACCTCGTGTTGAATGTGCCACCACAGATCCCAGCACTGGCCTGCCAGCTAGGCGGTATGCTGTCGTAATCGTTTACTCGATCCAGTGAGAGGGCCTCTGCTTTGATAGCCCAGCCCCCAGGACTCTCGCCAAAGCAGACAAAGAGCTGGTCTGTTGTTCTCACTGACTGTGTCCGCTCCACATAGGCAGCCACAGCATGCCGGAGGGAGGGGGGTCGTAAGCAGACAGGATAAAAGGGATGTTGACATGCCTGTCTGACAGAACCTTCGGGAGGAATGAAGGGTTGGGACGGAGATATATACTCCTCCCCCCGGGGTCCATCCGGTAGCACTCAGAACTTACCGAAAGAGCATGGAGCTCACCCACCCTCTTCATGGAAGTAATCGCTACCAAGAAAGCCACCTTCATAGAGAGGTGTTTCAGGGAGGCAGACTCCGTTTCGAAAGGTGGCTTTGCCAAGACCACATCCAGATCCCAGCTCGCCATTGAGTGGGTCCTAGCTGGACGCAGGCGACGAACCCCTTTCATAAACCTGGAGACCAAGGGCTGGCTCCCCACTGGCCTGTCCATCCACCCCACATGGCAGGCAGATATAGCGGCCAAATACCCTCACAGTGTAGAGGCTGTCAAGCCCTCATCCAAGTGAGACTGCAGGTATTGGGGGACATAGTGCACCCCGCATGACTTGGGCACAACCTCAATACTAGTGCACCAAGAGCAGAACAACCACCAGCGCAACTGGTATGCCGCGGTTATAGCCGGCGCCCTAGCGTTCTGCATGGTGTTCATTACACCCTCTTGTAGTCTTAACATGGACCGTTGGTGACGTTCAGTGGCCAATCCCACAGACTGAGGCGGTGCGGCCTCAGATGCCACAGTGTTCCCCCGGCCTGAGACAGCAGGTCTGGTCTCGGGAAGTTGCCAAGATGTCCCAGACAACAGCGACAGGAGAAGGCTGAACCAGGGTCGTTTGGGCCAGTATGGGGCCACCAGAAGCAGACGATGCTCTGCCAACCTGGTCCTATCCAGCACAGCCTGGATCAGGGGAAAAGGGGGGAATGTGTAAAGCTCCAGCCCGGGCCAATCGTGAGCCAGAGCATCCAAGCACAGAGGTCCTGGTGGCTCCGACATGGAGTACCACAGGGGGCAGTGCGCAATGTCCAGGGAGGCAAACGGGTCCACCTGCGCCCTCCCGAACTTGTCCCACAGGTGCTGCACCACCTGGGGATGTAGGCTCTAGTCCCAAGGCGGCGGGCCTTCCCTTGAGAGCATATCCGCTGCCACATTCAAAATGCCAGGTAGGTGCGCTGCGCGTAGAGATGCTAGACGTCCCGGAGCCCAAAGAAAGAGCTCCCGAGCCATAAGAGGGAGGCGGTGAGACCTCAGTCCACCGATGGTTGATGTAAGCCACCACTGTGGTGTTGTCCGTTCTCACCAGGACATGTCTTCCCATCAAATGTGGAAGGAAGACTGCAGGGCCAGCAGTACAGCTCTAGTGTATTGATGTGCCTGCCGCTCCAAGGGCCGCTGGCCGACCTGCCCTTAGTCACACCCCCCCCCAGCCGAATTGGGAGGCGTCTGTGCTGACCAGCTCTCGGCGGCACATCCTTAGCATCTCCACCCCACTTGAGAGAAAGGAGTGACAGCGCCACCTCAGCAATGTCGTGAGGCACTGTGCGGTCACCCGCAGGTGACGGTGGCGCTTCGGGTGCAGCCGGTGGGAGTTGAACCACCGTTGAAGAGGCCAGAGATGGAGCAGGCTCGGGAATCAACAACGAGGCTGCCGTGAGCAAGCCTAACAGACGATTGCAGGTTAGGACGGATAACATCCGCCCATGCCGAAAGTGGTCAAGGCAAGATAAGATCGCCTGAACCCTTCTGGTGGGCAGGCATGCTCTCATGAGGACTGAGTCCAGTTCCATGCCAATGAAGGCCACCCTCTGGGTTGGCGTCAGACGACTCTTCTTGTCATTTACAGTAATGCCCAGCCCGCCGATGTGGGTCAGGAGCATGTCCCTGTCTGACAGCACTTGGGTCCTAGTTGGGGCACAAATCAGCCAATCGTCCAGGTAATTGAGGATCAACAACCCTCGGGACGTGAGAGGTGTCAGGACAGCGTCCACGCACTTTGTGTGGGGTGCCAAGGAGAGGCCGAAGGGAAGAACCATTATATTCGTAAGCCCTCCAAAAGCGAATCAGTGGTACCGCCAATGAGCTGGGTGAACATGGAAATACGCATCCCTCAGGTCCAGCGTCACAAACCACTGTTCCCTGGACACAGCCTGCAACACGCAGCTGGGGACAGCATGTGGAACCTCGGTACCTTTAAGTACCCATTGAGGTTGCGGAGGTCCAGAATTGGTCGAAACCCTCAGTCTCTTTTTGGGACCACACAATAAGTGGAGTAAAACCCATCTCGACGTTATGAACTCTCAATTCTGGGGATGGCACCCTTGTCCAGGAGTGAGGAGATCCAGCCGCAGGGTGTTCTTCAGGGGGTTGGCCACCGTGGTGACACGAAGGCCCCTGAAGGACAGGGTGCCGGCACCGGAATTGGAGTCAGTACCCCTCGAGCATTGTGGGCAACACCCATGAGGACTCCACACACTCCTCCCACTTTGCCCTTTGAAACCAGGAGAAGCGGCCGGGGAAGGGTGTGTCAGGGGTCCCGCCGGGGCCCGCCTTTCATCTGGCGCACCGAGCGCCTGGGTCCCCCAGGCATGTCCCTATGGCGGTGAAGGTTGACAGGTTGTTGTTCCACCGCACGCTGTGCCCCTCCCCGCTGTCGTTGCTCAGCATGAGGCGATGGGGCAGGAGAGGGACCCCACCGCCGTTCGGGTGCAAGTTGGTGGTGACAGTCCGTCTGCCTTGGACCCGGGGTCTGAGGAGGCGGCATGAACCGTCTCAAGGTTAGTAGGGACCGGGAGACCCTATCGGTCTGCCCCAGAATGTCATTTAGCCCTGTGCCAAAGGTCAGTGATGGGGAGAGTGGCAAATGTGCCATGGCCCATCCGTTGGAGCGGGCCACATCCCTCTGGAGCAGGGAAAGCAGGCGAGACTCCTCCATCACTTCCCGGAGGAGCTCCTCTGTGCCACCCTGCAGCCGGGGCAACAGAGTGCAGATCGACCTGCAGCAGCATGCCGCGTTGGTAAGGTGGCCAAGAGAGCAGAGGGACCCATATGTGGCTTTCAAGTCCACATCAAAGACTCTGGGGGGGTCCCGGCTTCAGTCACGGGTTCCACCCTATAATCTCCGGGAGGACCATGGCAGCTATCATGGTGTCCATGGTCGGGTACTCCTGGAGGCCAAGTGACTCTGCGCCCGCCAAATAACTCCATGGTCCAGTCTCTGCAGTGAGTCGGAAGCGCCCCCTGGCAGAGGCCCAGCTCTCCTGCAAGGCCTCGCGGAACTCAGCAGAGATGGGGACAGATGGAGGGTCACCACTGTCCACCAGTTTGATGTCCAATGCAGTGGCTACCCGAGTGAGTAGGCCCCTCATAGCCTCTCAAGCCGCTGGGGGCGATGAAGCCCCACCCCACTTCTGTCAGCCTGGTAGCCCCGCTCACGGTGGTGAATAGTGCCAGCATCATCCCCCAGGAACAGCTGTCATTGCCATCGAAGCTATCAACCTCCTGACGCAGGGCATGCGCCCTCCTTTCAAGGTGGTCCCAGTTGTCCGACTCCTGCCACTGTCCAGGACTGGCAGCAGATGGGCTCTGCCTGCGGTGGCTCTGGCCACACTTCATGGGAGGGGTACTGGGCCCAGTAAAGGGACTAACAGCTCGCTGGCGCACCACTCCTGAGGGAGGGAGCTCATCCCCAGCCTGAGCCTGGCCGACCCATTCGCGCATGGCCTCCAATCGCACCAGGCGCAGGTGCTCTGAAAACACCACACAAAACAGGCATCCAGTAGGGCGCTCCACCGCCCTCTCCGCGTGTCTCAAACCCAGGCAGTGCATACGAGGTATGCGGCTCTCCAGGGGGGATGCCACCATCACACCTGTCCAAGGGAAGCCATAAGCTCAGCCAAGCCAGCAAGGCCACAGAGCAGGGGTCCAACGCCCTGGTAGAGCTTATGTCGTGACCCGCTTGGAGGAATAAGAACCCGGTGAGGGATAAATTACCCAGTACCTCTGCAAAAACAGGTGGGGGACCCGTATGGGAAAAACAGGCAGACAAAAAAAACGCATTGAGGTAATGTATTTGTATTTTTTTATTATTTTTTTACACCAACTGCAATATTACCTAGCAGTAAAAAAACTAAAACCAGCACCATATGGAGTAACTCCGTTAAGGAACTCCAAAGTTATTGTCTCTATGTAGTGGAAGCCCACCACGATACTCTTAAATTCTGCAGGGGAAAGAACAAGAAAAAAACCTTGTAGGGTAAATAGCAAAGAACCCACACCTATGGTGCGGTGACGGCATGTTTAAGCAACTCACAGCACACAGAGAACAAGCCAGTCAGCAAGTTGTGTAAGGTAAATACGGTTTGTAGCAGCAAGAGCTGTATAGCAATATATTATAGGATGCACACGGAGTCGAAACACAAGCGCGACAAACCACGGGTGGAAAGATAGATCAACCGCACACAGCAAGTGGAGCACTCAAGAGGGGCTGGCCACAGCTGCTCTAGGCTGCAAACAGCCAGTGAGTATACTTCCACAAGTGACTTACCAAGCGAACTTCAGAAAGTTTGTACCTCAAACCATACGGACATCCGCCGAGAAAATGAAAGAACGTGTGTCGCGGCCATGGGGACAATATATAGGTATGGACCCCAGCCATGACACAGGTGTACATGGGAGTAAATCTGTAAATCCTCACCTCGGATGTATCCCTCCGCCGCGAAGTGATACAATATAGTGAAATATAACTTCAGTTGTGTTCAGTAGGCACCAATGGTAGAAAACCATTTAACTTAAGTGCTGCTGCCTGAATTTTTCCAATATAAATAATTTTATGACACCTCCTGGGAAGAATTTCCTGCAGTGGAATGCAGAAATGTTAAGGCTGTGAGGCTACTGTTCCATTGCATTGACAAGCTGTTGTCCTTCCTCTGTTGCAGATGGGGATCTGGGAGCCTACGCCAGCTCAAGAAAATGTCTGATGAAGCAGAAAGACAGGATGATGGCGGCCAAGGCAAAAGCTTAAACAATATAACCCCTAATCACTCTATTCCAAGTCTCTCTCCTATGTATGAAATGTAGAGTAAATATGTTTATTGGGAAAAAGAACTGTCCTCATTGAATTGTTTAGCTGTAGTAACAGACAACTTTTTGAATGAGCTGCATTTACCCTTGACTCAAACCATTCTTGAATAGGAACTGTTGTGGTCTAGTCCCGCTGGGCTGCGAGTACACTGCCACAAGTAGTACTGAATCTCAATGTATTTAACCTGATTGCTGCTTCTCACTTTATCAAAACGCATTGGGGTCTGAGCGGAAAAGCCTTAAATATTCTAATTTCAAGGGGACACAGAATACAAGGAATCTGACTCATTTGGGATTTCCCTTGGTCGAGTTCAAGAAGTCCAACGTTGTGAAATGAGCTCATGATTAAATCTACATGATAGCACATCTATCGAAGCCGGAGGTTTTACCCCACTGAGCAAGTTATTTTTAAAGCAGTCAGATGTTCATTCTCTGAATCTCAAAAAAGCTGATTTGTCAATTAATTCAAAATGGTTTCAGATTTTTTTTCTTCATTAAAGACCACTGGGCCAGTCACTCTTAAATAGCACCTGGGCCAGCACAGGTGTTACACATGCTGACTAATGAGGTGATGCCAATCAGCGTGCCCTACGTGCTAAAGAGCTATACGTGCTGAAGCTCAACCTTAAAACAAATGGAAAAACCAAAGCTTGTAATGAGATATGCAGGAACATTGGTGCTGTTGCTACATCATAGTGCCTTCAGAAAGTATTCATACTGACTTATTCCACATTGTTACAGCCTGAATTTATAATGGATTACATGTTTTTCTCACCCATTTACACAGTGCCCCATAATGAAAACATGTTTTATAAAATATTTGCAAACTTATTTAAAAATAAATACATCTCTTACATAAGTATTAACACATACTATGGCTAAGTGCTGGTCTTAGCACGACGCAACGCAGAGTGCCTGGATACAGACCGTAGCCATGGTCTATTGGCCATATACCACAACCCCCCCCCCAAAGGGCCTTATTACTATTAAACTGGTTGGTATACGGTACGATACCACAGATTGAACCAGTTTATAGTACGTTAAAATCTACTTTAGCAGTGAGTCTTTCTGGGTATGTCTAAGAGCTTTGCACATTCGTAAATTATTCAAGCCCTTTCAAGTTGGTTGTTGATCATTGCTAGACAGCCATTGTCAAGTCTTGCCAGAGATTTTACTCTAAGCCACCCAGGAACATTGGTCTCAGTAAACTTGTATATTTGGCCTTGTTTTAGGTGATTGTCCTGTCAAAATGTGAATTTGTCTGTCAAAAAGCAGACAAGTTCTCTAGGATTTTACCTGTGCTTAACTAGATTCTAAAACCTCACCGATGAAAAATGACAAGCATATCCATAACATGATGCAGCCACCACCATGCTTGGAAATGAGTGGTACTCAGTGGTGTTGGATTTGCCCCAAAGGTCATTACTCTGCACGTTTGCAGTTTTACCCATGCCCTACTACAAACAAAATGCATGTTTTGCAATATTTGTATTCTGTACATGCTTCCTTTTCAGTCAATTAGGTTAGTATTATGTAGTAACTTCATTGACACATCCAGTTCTCACAGCCATTAAACTTTTAAAATCACCATTGGGCTCAAAGTGAAATTGCGGTTCCTTCCACGCCAGCAACTAAGTCAGGACGACTATCTTTGTATTGACTGCGTGTATTGAAACAGCCAGTGTAATTAGTAACTTAATCATGCAGCAAGGGATATTCAATGTCCGCTTATTTTAAGCCATCTAACAGGTGCCCTTTGCGAGGCATTGGAAAATCTCCCTGGTCTCTGTTGAATTTGCTTGAAATTCACCACTAACTTGCAAAACTTGTGGGAAAAGGCAATAAGGTAGTCGTTCAAAACTCATGTTAAACACTTACTGCACTCAAGTCCATGCAACTTGTTAAGTACATTTTTTGCGTACTTCATGCAAGACCTACCTGATTTTTTATTTGGAAAGACATCTAGCAATTCCATTTAGCCATGGGGTATTGTGTTGGCCAGTGACAATAATTTTAATATTCAGACTAACATTATCAGTACGAATTAGCAGAACAGCCGGCAACTAAACCAGAGGAATCCAAATCTTAACCTATGAGGTTAATTGGACTCCCACCGTGTCTCCAAGGTCTAAATCAATCTGATTTATAGGGAAGACTGGGGGTTAAGAGCAGTGCTGGTTAAATCCAGATTTGGAGGGAACTAAAGCCTTGAAGTCTTCATTACTTGAAGTAATAATTAACCATGGCGTCAAAATGGAGTTAGATCTCATTACTGTCACATGATCTAGCTAGTCATCAGCATCTTACATCTTGATTCATCACAATATTATAACCACATTACAGCACATCAGTTTTAGAAGACAGTAATGGTGTTAAACCCTTTATTTAATCCACTGTACAAAAGTGTTTAGGAGGATGCCGGGACAGCTGCGGCTGTTCTCTGCACAGACACCCTGGTGTGGGTCTTGGCCAGGTGATCAGTGAACTCCTGCAGGACACAAAATTGACACTTTCACACATCCAAGTTCCTTAGTGTCAATAACATACTTAATCAAGTTTGGATTTGTGAATAAGAACCAGGTCTGTTAGTGTTTATTAATATATCACATACCACAGCAACACATATCTAGACTGCCCATTTGTACATTAGATCTATCATGTCTCGCGACATTTGTGTGTTGTTGCAGTTGATCGAATTGAAAGGATTTGGTGTCCACCCCTCAAAGACAACCACAATAATTACTGTATGCCTCCTTCAGTAACCCATTCACTTTTGAGACGATGAACGGGCAATACAAAGGCAACATTTACTTTGTTCCCATCCTTACAATGAAACACAGAAAAGGGCTTTATAAACCCAATCCATTATCAATGTTGAGGGCATCAAGACTTTAGAACTGACCTGGTAAGGAGACTTGGTGAAGACCGTCTCCTTCCACAGATCAGGGGTCAGGTAGCTGTAGGTCTTGGAGATGGCATCAAAGGTAGCCTTGGCTGTAAAGACAAACACTTAGTATCAATTTGCTTTTATGTACCTGACTATGCTAATGTAGTGACTGGGGCTGGATGTTGAGCACAGAAAAGGGGAACAGAAGAGACTATTAGGAAGTCTTTCTGCCGTGCATTACCATACTCGTTAGTTTACCTCCCGATTAACGACAACTATACCACTTATGGGTGAAGCTGAGCAGAGCTAGGAGGGGAATGCGACTGCACTGATAATACCCATTAAAAACACCATTGAAAAGTGAGTCAAACACAGCGTAGGTTTCTTACCGAAGTTGCCTAGAGTGGCAGTGCAGCCCCTGGCCGAGGTGTAGCAATCGTCAATACCAGCCATCGTGAGCAGCTTCTTGGGCACAGGGGCAGACACGATGCCAGTACCACGGGGCGCGGGGATCAGACGCACCAGGACGGATCCGCAACGACCAGTCACCTTGCATGGCACGGTGTGGGGCTTGCCAATCTTGTTCCCCCAGTATCCTCTCCTCACAGGCACGATGGACAGCTTTGCCAGGATGATGGCTCCTCGAATGGCAGTGGCCACCTCCTTGGAGCACTTCACTCCCAGGCCCACATGGCCATTGTAGTCACCAATGGCAACAAAGGCCTTGAACCTGGTGCGCTGGCCAGCCCTGGTCTGTTTCTGGACAGGCATAATCTTCAGCACCTCATCTTTCAACGAGGACCCCAGGAAGAAGTCAATGATCTCAGACTCCTATAACATGGGTAAAACACTTTCAGAAAAGGCAGGATGGAAACAGTGAACTGCTCATAGTGCTTTTAGTTTAAGAACATGTACAGCTATGGAAACCATTAAGTTGTAATTTACCTTGATGGGCAGGGAGTAGAGATAGATTTCCTCCAGAGACTTGATCTTCATGTCCTTAACAAGGCGGCCCAGCTTGGTCACTGGCACCCACTGAAAGAGAAGCAGGTAAAGTAACTTATTTTTTTTTACATTTAGTACAGTAAACAAAGCGACTTAGTGGCACATGAGAATGTTTTTTTTCTCACAAGTGGGAATCAAACCCAACCCTGCAAACACCATGCTCCCAACTACTGAGCCACAGGACCACCAACTATTAGTTGTCCGAGATCTACCTATAACCTTGCCATGGATGAGACACAGCAGGGCCTCAAACCGTCTCAGTTCTCTCTAGCAGACACTATAGGAAAGAACAAAGCCACTCCAGGCCAAGCCTTGCTGACAAAGGTCTGCAGAATCAACTTCTGTAGGGTTTCAAAATGGCTGACTAAGCATCACTTGAATTATTAATAAACATAAACCCAACTTATTGCACATGCAACGTCACTCAGGCCAGTTTAGTCTCCATTCGTAATCGCCTTCATTGTGACCAGAAAGCAAAACAAGGGCTCAAGGATGTCAACTCACTTCCTTGTCCTCAGACTTGCCGCCCCTGGCACCGCGTCCACGACCTCGACCACGGCCTCTGCCGCGTCCACGACCACGACCCCGGTCGCCACTGCCAAAACCTCCACGGAAACCTCCACGTTCTCCACCGGCGTTGTCCGCCATTTGCTGTTGAGAAAGAAAAGAGTAAACGTCAGAATAGTAACGATGAGCTACCTAAATTCGCGTCACCAAGGCCGCATCAACGTCATGGCTCGTGGAATTGCTTAGCGCACTGGCTAGCGAATGAAATATTACAGGATAAAAAACACGAACGTAATGAACGTCGTCACATTGTTAAGGTTTCTGAACCATACATTTACATATTGTACAGTAAACATAACGAGTACCACATGGATATTTTATATTGTAGCAATGTGCGCTAACGAGGAACTGATCCCTTCAGTCATTCACAATTATCATTAATTGCCTAAACATTTTTCAATTTGATTCTAAATCAACTGTTAATAGTACAATTAAGGATTTCTGCCATCAAACAGTGAAGTCTGTATAGAGATCACAGAGATGCTTGTGGATTTCGTTGAATAAAGAATTGTTCGACATGTCACTTACGTGTTCTGTATAACAGGAAGAAGGCCCTAGTCTGGTTCCGTTTATATTTATATGAGGTCAAACCTCGCGATATTTTCTACACCCTGTAATCTGTATGATAAAACTTCTGGATTCTATGAAATATTTTTGAAATATACTGACTTCTATGCATACAAATATGGGAGTTGTATTATGTCTTATGTCTCTGTTTCATATGGAATATATAAATAGTTGCAGTGGTTTATTATAGCCAGTAAGGGCCAACATTGGACCTCCTGGAAGTAACATTTCATGCAAACAGATAAAACATTTGTTTTTATTGTCACATGTAAAATGTGCATATACATAATGATATAACACAACAAATCACACAGGTTAAAGGTTGCTGACTTTATTTATAAAATATATCATCCTTTACAAATCAAAATGTTAAAGGACACAGTACAAAATTGTTCCAACTTTATACATTTTCAAATTAAATATGAAGTTTCATTATCAACACACCCTCAAAGCAATTATGACTAAATGTGCTATTTGAGGCAGTCCATCCCTGAAAATTCTATTTCCACAGACCTTTCATACTTGGTGCTAGGAATAAAATAAAATCTGCATAGTCCTAAACAGTTCAAGTGCCAGAGACAATTGTGTGTGCGAGTCATTTTTATAAATACATTGCATCAGGACTCAGGAGCTGCTGTTACTGCTACTGAAACTCCCACTGGTTTGACCCAGGTCCTCCTCTTCCACCTCCTCCAGTTCGTCCATGACCTCCAGGCTCTCACAGATCAGGCCGATCTGCCTCTTCATGTCAGCCATGGTGCTCTGCATCCTCCTCATCTTCCTTTGGAGGGCTGCTGCGATGGCTTGGTGGTTCCTCTGCCTGGCCTCGTACTCATGCCTCAGCTGCCTGTAGCAGTTGTGCTTGGCCTGGGTGCGGTGGGACAGCACGGTGCCACAGCCCATGTGGCAGGGTTGGCTCCAGTGCTCACAGTGCCTGGCGTGGGCATCCAGGTCCCTGCGGAGGAGCTGGGCACGGCAGCCCTGGTAGGGGCAGGGAATGAGCTGGAACAGGCAGCTCATGCTGTGGCAGTACTGCTCTGACAGGGCTAAGGTATGCGGGCAGCCACGGATCTTGTTTTTACACTGGGGGAAAAGATGGGGGAGAGAAGGGCAGAGGTCAAAGGGTAAG
Organism: Salmo trutta; assembly: GCF_901001165.1. Classification (NCBI taxonomy): domain Eukaryota; kingdom Metazoa; phylum Chordata; class Actinopteri; order Salmoniformes; family Salmonidae; genus Salmo; species Salmo trutta. The sequence goes on along the minus strand of NC_042988.1, from coordinate 31,820,688 downwards.
GAGTACAGTGCATTCGGAAAGTATTCAGACCCCTTGGCATTTTCCACATTTTGTTACTTTACAGCCTTATTCTAAATTGATTAAATTGTTTTTCCCCCCCTCATCAAGCTACACACAATACCCCATAATGACAAAGCAAAACAGGTTTTTCAAAATTTGTGCAAATTTATAATAAAAATAAATAAATATCACATCTACATAAGTATTCAGACCCTTTACTTAGTTGAAGCACCTTCGGCAGCGATTACAGCATCACGTCTTCTTGGGTAGGACACTACAAGCTTGGCACACCAGTATTTGGGGAGTTTCTCCCATTCTTCTCTGCAGATCCTCTCAAGCTCTGTCAGGTTGGATAGGGAGCGTCGCTGCACAGCTATTTTCAGGTCTCTCCAGAGATCTTTGATCAGGTTCAAGTCCGGGCTCTAGCTGGGGACATTTAGAGACTTGTCCCAAAGCCACTTCTGTGATGTCTTGGCTGTGTGCTTAGGGTCGTTGTCCTGTTGGAAGGTGAACCTTCTCCCCACTCTGAGGTCCTGAGCGCTCTGGAGTAGGTTTTCATCAGGTATCTTTGCACTTTGCTCCGTTCATCTTTCCTGACTAGTCTCCTAGTCCCTGCTGCTGAAAAACATCCCCACAGCATGATGCTGCCACCACCATGCTTCACCATAGGGATGGTGTCAGGTTACCTCCAGACGTGAAGCTTGGCATTCAGGCCAAAGAGTTCAATCTTCGTTTAATCAGACCATGGGATCTTGTTTCTCATTACCTTTAGGTGCCTTTGAGCAAACTCCAAGCGGGCTGTCATGTGCCCTTTTCTGAGGAGTGGCTTCTGTCTGGCCACTACCATAAAGGTATGATTGGTGGAGTGCTGCAGAGATGGTTGTCCTTCTGGAAGGTTCGCCCATCTACACAGAGGAACTCTAGAGCTCTGTCAGAGTGACCATCGGGTTCTTGGTCACCTCCCTGACCAAGGCCCTTCTCCCCTGATTGCTCAGTTTGGCCGGGCGGGCAGCTCTAGGAAGAGTCTTGGTGGTTCCAAATTTCTTCCATTTAAGAATGATCGAGGCCATCGTGTTCTTTGGAACGTTCAATGCTGCAGAAATGTTTTGGTACCCTTCCCCAGATCTGTGCCTCAACACAATCCTGTCTCAGAGCACTACGGACAATTCCTTCAACCTCATGGCGTTTTTGCTCAGACATGCACTGTCAACTGTGGGACCTTAAATTGACAGGTGTGTGCCTTTCCAAATCATGTCCAATCAATTGAATTTACCACAGGTGGAATCCAATCACATTGTAGAAACATCTCATGGATGATCAATGGAAACAGGATCCTCCTGATCTCAATTTGGTCAAAGAGTAAATTATAAGACCCACATCTGGTGACTTTTCAGTAACTTTTTATTGAACAAAGTGTTTGTTACATATTTAATGCCAGCTTTTAACAAGAGTATCTGATGCTCCATTAATACTTACTGTAAACCAGGTTAGCATGTGCTAATCTTGTGTGCCAGACTCTCGGAGTATATGCAATATTCAGAGGCACACGCATCTGGCTCTATGAGATTAAGCATGAACACACCCATGGGGCAAGTAAGCAGGAGTTTGCTGCAAGAGATTAGGTTGCTCCAAGTGTGTGTTTTTTCTCTAACAAAACATTTACATTTCTTTACCTTGATCTTTAGGCGACCGATCACCTTGCTTAGCTTGAACATCACAAATATCAAGCTCTGGTTGACAGGCTTTCTGCAGCAGGGGCAGGTCTGCTGTCTGCACCTCAAGAACAATAAGGAATCATCTTCACTCACAAATTGTCATCATCGGTTTAAATTTAGGCTACAGTAGAATAATAACCTATTTCTTACTATAGTAACAAATACACTAATAACTATTACTATAGGCCTATACTACGACAATGTGAATTTGAGACATTTGGGGACAGTTTCCCTGACACAGATTAAACCTATAGTATTGGACTATGAAGCTATTTCAATGGAGAAACTGTCTGGGAAACTGTCTCTTCATCCAACCATGATCTATGGACGCAATAATGTTTGCTTGTGATGAGGCACAGGCAGTACCTCTTCAGCCATTGTAAAATGCATTTCTTGCAGAAGATGTGGTGGCATGCAGCTCTTACTGGGCACCTGAGGACCCCCTGGCAAATGGTGCAGATCAGGTCATAGTCTGGGGTCTCTACAAACAGCTCCACATCATGACCCCCACTCTGCGAAGACATGTCCGGGTCGGCCTGAACACAACAGTTACAGAAAAGTGTCTTTACTTTATTTATACTTTATATTGATAGGTTCTTCTTCTTTTTCTTTTTTACGCAAAATGCATTTCACAGATTATTTTTATCCAGAGCACCAAAGTGCACTGAGACTAGAGCAGAATAAGGAAGTATGTATGTTACAATCTGAGAAAGTATATAATTCTGGTTTGTAATGATGAATGTTTAGCCTAAAGAAAGGGCCACCACCAGCCCATAATAATGTCAACAATTCAGTGTCACTCATGAGCAGTGACAATAGACTTGTTCTGGAACGTCATAATATGAGACAGACCATGTGACAAAAAAAAACTGTTATGTTTACTCTCATAACTAGGAATAACATGGAATAATTAAGAACGTTTTAAATGTTCAGCTTGTCATGACTGATTAAAAAAAGAAGTGTGTTTTTAACCCCCATCCCTTGCAATCTTTTCTGCTGTGGCGTTCAGAGCACGAGTATATTTTGGTAGTGGCTCTGTTTTTAAACATAAGGAAAAAGGAATGTCTGCCCGCAAACATCACAATATGACAAAGGCCGTTCAATCTTTGTAAAGAGTTATAAATAAAAAAGAATAGTAAAACAACATAGCCATGTGAAATAATACAAAAATGTTATATTATAACAGAAAATACTTGATAAATAATTTACACCTATTGTCAATAGCATACCCAACCTTTGATTACTCAAGTTACAAATATAGTTATTAAATTATTTACTCACCATAATAATCAGCTCTGTTCAGCAAGTGTCCATTCCTGTTGTCAAGTAACGTATCATATACACTCATGTAGGCAACTCAGAGAACACACACAGATGAACATTCCTGTCGTAACATAAACGAGTGACCATGCGCACTGACATATTCAAAAACCTCTAAATTATATAAAGCACGGAACTGGGGTAAATTGTAATAAGCCGTGTCGTTTCCCTCCTGTTCTAGCACCAGTCGTCAATCCCCTAGCTGTGAATGAGAACTTTTTGTCGTTTTGAATAGGTGTTTACTCTCTAGTATCATCTCTTCTCGATTGTATTGTCACCGGTTACAAGTGTGGGCCATTTGGCAGTTTGTTCATCATTTTATTTGTATTACATCAATGAAATGCACCCTATGTATACATTTATATTCAGTATAATTGTATCTTTCTGCGTATGGTACAGAAAACACATAGAATATAAAATGGTTTAACATTTATAGAGTTTTTTCCTCCGGGAATTTCTTACCGCAAAGAAGCCCAAAACGTTTGGTTGGGCATTCTGGCCAATCACCCTGTCGTGCGTTTTCTTTCCACGCTCGCTGTCATATGACGTACAATGTGAGAGACCGAAAACCACCTCTTGAACAACACATGTGGGGTTTTTGTTGATCGGAGCTAATGAATTCTAACAACAAGTGATCGAAATCAGTTCATCTGTCTTTAAACTGCAAAATTGTGGTGGTTTACCCACGTCTTCCAAAGCAAGATGGCAAAAAGCAATCTCCAGTTCAAGACCAAGTAAGTCGAACGCACTTCACGTGGATAGCTAGCTAGATAGCTAACGCCGGGCACATCTTAGCTATCTTCTTGCTAAATTACCTTTGTTTTGTTCCTTCTTCATGTAGCTATGCTGTTTCCAGCACTATCGAACCATTCTACAAGGGAGGAAAAGTACAGGTAAGTTATTTATCACTGATAGTTACCTCCCTCTGTAAAACAGTTAGTTAGCCAACTATCCAACGTTACTGTAGCTATAATTAACTAGCTATACCGTTGACAGATGTGTTATGGTATTTCAATATGTTTTCCTACGTTACAGATCAGTAAAGATGAGAAATTTATATTTTGTACGTGTGGCACACGTGTCAACGTCTTGCAAATCGTCACAGGGAAGATTGTTCACAGTATTGAACAGGTGAGACTCTCTCTCTCTCTCTCTCTCTCTCTCTCTCTCTCTCTCTCTCTCTCTCTCTCTCTCTCTCTCTCTCTCTCTCTCAACACTCGTGTGCAGCTAGTTCAGACATTAATTTAATGTCTGTACAGATTATCATTTCCGTCACTGTTGTAATTGCAGGATGATCAGGAGGACATTACATCATTCGCCCTCAGCCTTGATGATGAGGTAAAACATTTGACATTATATGATGGGCTGTTCCAGACCTACGGCTGCATTTACACAGGCAGCCCAGTTCTGATCTTTTGCCCAATTGGTCGAAAAAGATCTGATCAGATTGGTCAAGAAACCAATTTACTCAAAAGAATATCAGAATTGTGCTGCCTGTGTAAACACAGTACTTAGTTTGACTACCTTAAGGCATCCGCATGCTTCAGTTCGGCTGCCGCCTTTTTCATGAAAACAAGTCGTCGTGCCTTGAATGACTAGACTTTCTTGAAGAATCCCTACTCTTGACCGATCACCGACGAAGGACTGTAGACTTCGCCTCCGAACTTCAGCTTGCCTCCAGAAAAAATGTTGTGTCCCCGAACAGCCCAAAAAAAGACCACCGAAGTGCAAAACGAACAAAAACGTCACAAAAATGTTGTCATAATATATGCACAAACTCTACCAAACTGTTTCAGCTGGGAAGCATGTGGACACCTTTATTCCCCTCTTCCCTTCATCCCTTACTTCCCCTTTTCTCCTCCCTCTTCTTCCCTCACCCTTTCTCTCCATCCATTCCTCCTTCCCTCCCCAGATCCTGGTAACAGCCAGCAAGGCTCTGCTGCTGAAGCAATGGGACTGGAAGCAGGCCCAGTGCACACGTTCCTGGAGGGCCATCCACAACGTGCCCATTGCCAGCATGACCTTTGACCCCACCTCCACGCTCCTGGCCACAGGTGAGCGGATCGACCACATAGGATAACGTCCCACACCCATCATACCTTAGCCTGGTTCCAGGTCTGTCCCACACCCATCATACCTTAGCCTGGTCCCAGATCTGTCCCACACCCATTATACCCTAGCCTGGTCCCAGATCTGTCCCATACCCACCATACCCTAGCCTGGTCCCAGATCTGTCCCACACCCATCATACCCTAGCCTGGTCCCAGATCTGTCCCACACCCATCATACCCTAGCCTGGTCTGTGCAGATGATGCATATTGTTTTAATTTCAGAATAATCGTGCTGAAAGAAACCACTGATGCCAGTTGGCAAGAAAGCACTTACAGATCTGGTACCAGGCTATATCTAGTAACAGTTAATTTTGGCAATCTTTTAGAGTATTTTAGTCTTAGTCATTTTGACTAAAATATAATTGTCTTAGTTACATTTTACCACTTGAATAATGATGTAATCTAATTATTGTCAAAATAACTAAAAGTGTGCCATTTTAGTCCACTAAATGCCCTTTCATTTTGTCACATCACATTTGTATTGCCTCATAAACCTATAGTAAACATAAATCACTGACTTCCATGTGAACAAACATAGACAGCCATGTCCTACCTACATTTTTCTGTATGCTGTCATTTTCTTCCCAACAGCAGAAAAAGGCCAAACATAAGTATAGACAGTGCCTTCGTATTCAGATCCCGTGACTTTTTATTTTACAGCCTTATTCTAAAGTTGATTAAATAGTTTTTATTCCTCAATCTACACACAATACCACATAATGACAAAGCAAAAACAGGTTTTTAGACATTTTTGCAAATGTATTAAAAATACAAAACTGAACTATTCCCTATTCATAAGTATTCAGACCCTTTACTCAGTATTTTGTTGAAGCACCTTTGGCAGCGATTACAGCGTCTGGTCTTCTTGGGTTTGACGCTACAAGCTTTGCACACCGGTATTTGGGGAGTTTCTCCCATTGTTCTCTGCAGATCCTCTCAAGCTCGGTCAGGTTGGGTGGGGAGTGTTGCTGCACAGCTATTTTCAGGTCTCTTCAGAGATGTTAGATCGGGCTCTGGTTGGGCCACTCAAGGACATTCAGAGACTTGTCCCAAAGCCACTCCTGCCTTGTCTTGGCTTTGAACTAAGGGTTGTTGTTCTGTTGGAAGGTGAACCTTCGCCCCAGTCTGAGGTCCTGAGCGCTCTGGAGCAGGTTTTCATCAAGGATCTCTCGTACTTTGCTCTGTTCATTTTGCCCTCGATCCTGACTAGTCTCCCAGTCCCTGTCGCTGAAGAACATCCCCACAGCATGATGCTGCCACCACCATGCTTCACCGTAGGGATGGTGCCAGGTTTCCTCCAGACGTGACACTTGGCATTCAGGCCAAAGAGCTGAACCTTGGTTTCATCAGACCAGAGAATCTTGTTTCTCATGGTCTGAGAGTCTTTAGGTGCCTTTTCAAACTCCAAGCGGGCTGTCATGTGCCTTTTACTGAGCAGTGGCTTCCGTTTGGACATTACAATAATGGCCTGATTCGTGGAGTGCTGCAGAGATGGTTGTCCTTCTGGAAGGTTCTTTCATCTCTCTGCTCAGTTTGGCCAGGTGGCCAGCTCTAGGAAGGGTCTTGGTGGTTTCAAACTTCTTCCATTTAAGAATGATGGAGGCCACTGTGTTCTTGGGGACCTTCAATGCTGCAGAAATGTTTTGATACACTTCCCCAGATCTGTGCTTCGACACAATCCTGTCTTGGAGCTCTATGGACAATTCCTTCGACCTCATGGCTTGGTTCTTGCTCTGACATGCACCGTCAACTGTGGGACCTTATATAGACAGGTGTGTGCCTTTCCAAATCATGTCCAATCAATTGAATGTACCACAAGTGGACTCCAATCAAGTTGTAGAAACATCTACAGGATGATCAATGGAAACAGGATGCACCTACGTGCAATTTCGAGTCTCATTGCAAATGGTCTGAGTACTTATGTAAATAAGGCATTTCTGTTTTTTATTTTTAATAAATTAGCAAACGGTTCCAAACCTTATTCGCTTTGTCATTATGGGGTAATGTGTGTAGATTGTTAAGAAATGTTTTATTTAGTCAATTTTAGAATAAGGCTATAACGTAACAAAATGTGGAAAAAGTCAAGGGTTCTAAACACCTGCCGAATGCACTGTATAACAATTATTTGGCCATGTAAATTCCTAATTTAGCCTACATAGCTATTGTTTTGTATGTAATGTGCAATCAGACACACACAAGCGCAGAGAGAAAGAGTAGCACCATCTAGCTAAAATTGATTGAGAGCTTTTCAGTGATAAGCACAATCTCTCCAAAGCTCTTGTCCAGTTCACTTAGTAGTCCGATTTTAGTCACAGAGAGAATTTAGTCTCGTCTCGTTTTAGTCAACTGAAATAAAAGAAAAAATTTGTTGAGGTATATTTTTTTCTGGGTCTATTTAGTCAGTTATAGTCTCGCGAATTGCCACTGAAAAATAGGTGTTTGACGAATATTTTAGTCACTATTTTTGTTGACGAAATTAACATTGACTAGTACCTACCTGTTATACCCAAAACAACAGTGAGTGAGCTCAGTCAAATGCTCCCACTTTTTAAATGCGTACTCTGAGATTTCACCTTGTACTTCCTGTCTGTAATATGAGTCTGTCATCCTGTTGGTGTGTAGGAGGCTGTGATGGCACCATAAAGCTGTGGGACGTGGTGAAGCAGTACTGTACACACAACCTGAAGGGCTCCTCTGGGGTCGTACAGTAAGTTACTGATCTAGGATCAGTTTAGCCTTTCAGATCATGAATAAGATCACATGGATGGGGGGGACCTAATCCTTGATCAGCACTCCTACTCTGAGACGCTTTATGAATACTTGCGCGGGTCAATTTATCTCATGGTTTATAAATGAGATCTATTCTTCAGAAACTGGACAAACCCTTGTAGATGTAGGTGCCTTCAATAAGTTGATACATTGACAACAAGACATGACTTAAATCTAGTTGCTAGTTTGACGTGTGGAAATTAATATTTGATTTTATGACTCAGCATGTTTGAGGGGATCAGTTTAATCAAGGCGAGCCACATAATTGTTAATCTTAATTATATAATGAGTAGTTATTATGGATGCAATGTGGTTTGTAGATCAGTGATTGAGCGCAGTCTAACTGCAATGTTGTCGATCTCAAACACTCACATAAGTAGTTATTAGGGATACAAGCTGATTTGTAGATCAGTGATTAAGCACAATCCGACTGCAATGATCTCAAACACTCACGTTGTCCTCCTCCTGCCCTGCAGCCTGGTGGAGTTCCACCCAGACATAAGTCTACTGCAGCTCTTCTCCTCGGCGTCAGACTGTGGCATCAGGATGTGGGACCTGCGCTCCAGCCAGTGTCTGTGCGTGCTGCAGAGCCACTACAGCCCTGTCACCTCCCTGGCCTTCACCTCCGATGGAGCCTCCATGGTCAGGTACTGTAACAGTCTGTCAACGGTTTGTTTTATGCAGCTCTTTTTACATCAACAGTTGTTAGAAAGAGCTCTACAGTAGAGCAGACCTAGATCACCTGCTGTACTGTAGGACAGCTGAGCTGACTGGCCTGCTCCTACCACTCTCTGGCTCGGTTTCCATTCACCTTTCTTTTTTTCTTTTTTTTTTAAATATAAAGTTTACATAAGAAATAGATGAGCCAATTGCCTGCTAGGGTGCGTTTCCATTTAACTGGACGTAATGACGTCAAACCAAAAAAGTACCTTCAGAATTATTTGGCAATCATCTTTTATTTGAAAAACACCGTTTCCATAATTTGTTGCAATAAAGAAAAATCATCCCTGTCAAAATTATATATTTTTTGTCAATCTTAAGAAAATGTCTCATATCTGCCATTTCTATTATATATGTCGCAATAATCTATTTTTTTTTATGCAACATTGTTTTTGCTGAATAAACCTGGGTCAATAGAACCCTGCCTTCTGATACCTATCATACCTAGGCTGGTCTCAGATCTGTTTGTGTTGCTCCAACTCCTCTGGACCTCTGCAGATTATGTACTGTAATTTCCCGACTATAAGCCGCTACTTTTTCCCCACGCTTTGAACCTCGCGGCTTAAACAATGACGCGGCTAATATATGGATTTTTCCCGCTTTCAAATAAAAATAAAAAAACATTCTGTGACGTGCTCAGTTTTTTGGCGGCATGAAGCTTTCATTAGACCAATGAAATTGCTGAACGGGTTACGGTCAAACAACTTTTTTGTTTACTGTTTAGATTAAATCGAGCGCGCTCATCATTCTGATTACGGTAGTCATTTTGTCACCCTCATCATGGCAAAGACATGGAGAAATGCATATGATGCAGCTTTCAAGTTGAAGGCGATTGATCTGGCTGTTGGAAAAGGAAATAGAGCTGCTGCACGGGAGCTTGGTCTTAATGAGTCGATGATAAGACGTTGGAAACAGCAGCGTGAGGAATTTACTCAGTGCAAAAAGACAACTAAAGATTACTGCTAATTTTTGTATTTTTTGTTACAAGCCGTGTTTCGTTAAAGCCTATTTATTTTCGTTACAAGCCGTGTTTCGTTAAAGCCTATTTATTTTTGTTACAAGCCGTGTTTCGTTAAAGCCTATTTATTTTTGTTACAAGCCGTGTTTCGTTAAAGCCTATTTATTTTTGTTACAAGCCGTGTTTCGTTAAAGCCTATTTATTTTTGTTACAAGCCGTGTTTTGTTAAAGCCTATTTATTTTCGTTACAAGCCGTGTTTCGTTAAAGCCTATTTATTTTTGTTACAAGCCGTGTTTCGTTAAAGCCTATTTATTTTTGTTACAAGCCGTGTTTTGTTAAAGCCTGTGTAAAGTTAATTTGTTTCAATGTACCGGTAGGCACCTGCGGCTTATAGACATGTGCGGCTTATTTATGTTCAAAATAATATATATTTTTTAAATTCAGTGGGTGCGGCTTATATTCAGGTGCGCGTAATAGTCCGGAAATTACGGTATATTGTTTTAATTTCTGAAAAATTGTGCTGAAAGAAACCATTGATGCCAGTTGGCAAAATGGCACTTACAGATCTGGTACCAGGCTATAACTAGTACCTACCTATCATAGCCAAAACAACATGGTGAGCTATTGGTGCAGTGTTGTCCAACATATTCAATTAATGTGTTAATTTAGTGTTTGGAACTACTCTAGACCAGTGGTTCCAAACCTTTTCCATTCCGGGGATCATCCAATCATCATCAAAGCTCTTCAGGACCACCATCCGTGGATTCGCAGAGATTTTTTTTTTTAACATAAAATATCTTGCTGGTCAAATTTAGCCTATTTGATCACAAATGTAACCCATCAAAGGCCTGTTATAAGGCTTTATGAAAAGTAATGTCAAATTGCGTATAATCGCAATAATAATCCCATGAATACTCCCAACTGTTATTAAAAAAAAAATATGTATTTATTTTGCAGTACCCCTGCAGGTTAAAAACCATAGCTTTAGACCTCATCACAGCTGATCAGTTCATTTCGAGCCTGCTGAATGTTGGAAGCTTGTTTGATTGCAGCTCTGGCAGGGACAAGATCTGCACAGTGTGGGATCTGAAGAGCAGGACTACCAGGAGGACAGTGCCCGTCTATGAGGTGAACTCTCATACTCTACTTTCTTCCAGAGTTGTTTTAGAATGGCTTTTGCAACTAAAAGTTGATTGGTGTATCATCAGCCTAATTGCATGAAATGTATTGCTTCCCTCGCCAGGCTGTGGAGAGTGTTGTGCTGCTCCCTGAGGACGAAGATTTCTCTGAGATCGGGGTGAAAACTAAAGAGATCCACTTCATCACAGCAGGCAGCAAAGGTATGTGCTTCCAGTCCCGCTCCTGGGTGAAGTTCCCCCTAGGTACAGATCTAGGATCAACTTCCTTAACCATTAGTGGGGGGAAATGCAAAGCTGACTCAGATCAGTGTCTAGGGGCCACTTCTCCTTACTCCAACAATCCCCAGGCTAGATGGTGGATGCATGTGGAGGAGTCTGCCCACCAATATAGCTAGATAATACTGAATGAGACTAGTGTATAGTTTTAGCAGCCAATCAGAGATGATCATCATTTTATAGTTAGCCAAAACAACACAGGGAGCAAGCCCAATCAAAGACCCCCACTTAAGGGATTCTCTCTCTCCAGGTGTGCTGAGGGTGTGGGATGCCAGCTCGGCCCGCTGTGTGTTCGCCCAGACGCTCCCCTCTGCTCCCCCCGCGGGGGGCTCCGAGGAGGGGGGAGAGGAGTATGGAGACCCCCGGAGCCTCACCTACTGCCTCCCCCTGCCCTCCTCCCTCAGGCTGGTCACGGTCACAGCAGAACATAACATCCTGCTCTACCAGCTGCCCTCCTTCACCACACAGCAACAGGTGGGTACCAGCTGCCCTCCTTCACCACACAGTAACAGGTGGGTACCAGCTGCCCTCCTTTACCACACAGTAACAGGAGGGTACCAGCTGCCCTCCTTCACCACACAGCAACAGGTGGGTACCAGCTGCCCTCCTTCACCACACATCAACAGGTGGGTACCAGCTGTCCTCCTTCACCACACAGCAACAGGTGGGTCCCAGCTGTCCTCCTTCACCACACAGCAACAGGTGGGTACCAGCTGCCCTCCTTCACCACACAGCAACAGGTGGGTACCAGCTGCCCTCCTTCACCACACAGCAACAGGTGGGTACCAGCTGCCCTCCTTCACCACACAGCAGCAGGAGGGTACCAGCTGCCCTCCTTCACCACACAGCAACAGGAGGGTACCAGCTGCCCTCCTTCACCACACAGCAACAGGTGGGTACCAGCTGTCCTCCTTCACCACACAGCAACAGGTGGGTACCAGCTGTCCTCTTTCACCACACAGCAACAGGAGGGTACCAGCTTCCATCCTTCACCACACAGCAACAGGAGGGTACCAGCTTCCATCCTTCACCACACAGCAACAGGTGGGTACCAGCTGTCCTCCTTCACCACACAGCAACAGGAGGGTACCAGCTTCCCTCCTTCACCACACAGCAACAGGTGGGTACCAGCTGCCCTCCTTCACCACACAGCAACAGGAGGGTACCAGCTTCCATCCTTCACCACACAGCAACAGGAGGGTACCAGCTTCCATCCTTCACCACACAGCAACAGGTGGGTACCAGCTGCCCTCCCTCACCACACAGCAACAGGAGGGTACCAGCTGCCCTCCTTCACCACACAGCAACAGGTGGGTACCAGCTGTCCTCCTTCACCACACAGCAACAGGTGGGTACCAGCTGTCCTCTTTCACCACACAGCAACAGGAGGGTACCAGCTTCCATCCTTCACCACACAGCAACAGGAGGGTACCAGCTTCCATCCTTCACCACACAGCAACAGGTGGGTACCAGCTGTCCTCCTTCACCACACAGCAACAGGAGGGTACCAGCTTCCCTCCTTCACCACACAGCAACAGGTGGGTACCAGCTGCCCTCCTTCACCACACAGCAACAGGAGGGTACCAGCTTCCATCCTTCACCACACAGCAACAGGAGGGTACCAGCTTCCATCCTTCACCACACAGCAACAGGTGGGTACCAGCTGCCCTCCCTCACCACACAGCAACAGGAGGGTACCAGCTGCCCTCCTTCACCACACAGCAACAGGAGGGTACCAGCTGCCCTCCTTCACCACACAGCAACAGGAGGGTACCAGCTGTCCTCCTTCACCACACAGCAACAGGAGGGTACCAGCTGCCCTCCTTCACCACACAGCAACAGGTGGGTACCAGCTGCCCTCCTTCACCACACAGCAACAGGAGGGTACCAGCTGCCCTCCTTCACCACAATGTAACAGGAGGGTACCAGCTGCCCTCCGTCACCACACAGCAACAGGTGGGTTCCAGCTGTCCTCCTTCACCACACAGCAACAGGAGGGTACCAGCTGCCCTCCTTCACCACACACCAACAGGAGGGTACCAGCTGTCCTCCTTCACCACACAGTAACAGGAGGGTACCAGCTGTCCTCCTTCACCACACAGCAACAGGAGGGTACCAGCTGTCCTCCTTCACCACACAGCAACAGGAGGGTACCAGCTGTCCTCCTTCACCACACAGCAACAGGAGGGTGGGGGTGTGAAAGGGACGTTAGGATTGTTCTTATTATTCAGAATCCTTTAGTTCAGATGGTTGGTCTTCTGTTTGTTTGAAGATGTTTTCACCCATGCTAATTGTTTATTTTGATCAAGAGCCTTGCTTTTGTGTTGCTGGTGTTCATTCTCTAATATTCTCTCTCCACCCCCAGTTTGTTGGCTTCAATGATGAGGTCCTGGATGTGAAGTTTCTGGGAAAGGGTGACACTCACATTGTCGTGGCGACCAACAGCTCCCAGCTCAAGGTTTTTGAACTGGCCACCAGCAGCTGTAAGATCCTCTACGGACACACAGGTGAGTCCTCTGACCAACAGAGGGCAGCACCTCTCTGCTTGTCTGTATGGGGTTTACACAAGGTAGGAAACCTAATTCACATTTGTAAAAAGGTTAGAAACTGCGAATAAACGTTCTCAGAATAAGTGTCTGGTTCTTTTCTTTTGAATCTGGCAGCTCCCTTCAGCCCAGTTGTAACATTAATGCCAAAAACATATAGTTAATATTTCACACAAATTATCTAGTACATCACTGAATAGAAGTGAAAACATCTGGTCAGTTCTGAGATTGACCAACAGGAGGCAGAGGTGCTGTGATCCCCAAACTGCACCTTGCAGCGGGTCTGTAGAATATCTACACCCTGCAGCGGGTCTGTAGAATATCTACACCCTGCAGCGGGTCTGTAGAATATCTACACCCTGCAGCGGGTCTATAGAATATCTACACCCTGCAGCGGGTCTGTAGAATATCTACACCCTGCAGCGGGTCTGTAGAATATCTACACCCTGCAGCGGGTCTGTAGAATATCTACACCCTGCAGCGGGTCTGTAGAATATCTACACCCTGCAGCGGGTCTGTAGAATATCTACACCCTGCAGCGGGTCTGTAGAATATCTACACCCTGCAGCGGGTCTGTAGAATATCTACACCCTGCAGCGGGTCTGTAGAATATCTAAGCGGTCTGTAGAATATCTACACCCTGCAGCGGGTCTGTAGAATGTCTACACCCTGCAGCGGGTCTGTAGAATATCTACACCCTGCAGCGGGTCTGTAGAATATCTCCAACCTGCAGCGGGTCTGTAGAATATCTCCAACCTGCAGCGGGTCTGTAGAATATCTACACCCTGCAGCGGGTCTGTAGAATATCTCCAACCTGCAGCGGGTCTGTAGAATATCTCCAACCTGCAGCGGGTCTGTAGAATATCTACACCCTGCAGCGGGTCTGTAGAATATCTACACCCTGCAAGGATGCAACATATACAGTATGTACAGTGGGGGGAAAAGTATTTGATCCCCTGCTGATTTTTGTACGTTTGCCCACTTACAAAGAAATTATCAGTCTATAATTTTAATAGTAGGTTTATTTGAACAGTGAGAGACAGAATAACAACAAAAAATGTAAAAAATGTTATAAAATGATTTGCATTTTAATGAGGGAAATAAGTATATGACCCCTCTGCAAAACATGACTTAGTACTTGGTGGCAAAACCCTTGTTGGCAATCACAGAGGTCAGATGTTTCTTGTAGTTGGCCAACAGGTTTGCACACATCTCAGGAGGGATTTTGTCCCACTCCTCTTTGCAGATCTTCTCCAAGTCATTAAGGTTTAGAGGCTGACGTTTGGCAACTCGAACATTCAGCTCCCTCCACAGATTTTCTATGGGATTAAGGTCTGGAGACTGGCTAGGCCACTCCAGGACCTTAATGTGCTTCTTCTTGAGCCACTCCTTTGTTGCCTTGGCCGTGTGTTTTGGGTCATTGTCATCCTGGAATACCCATCCACGACCCATTTTCAATGCCCTGGCTGAGGGAAGGAGGTTCTCACCCAAGATTTGACGGTACATGGCCCCGTCCATCGTCCCTTTGATGCGGTGAAGTTGTCCTGTCCCCTTAGCAGAAAAACACCCCAAAGCATAATGTTTGACGGTGGAGATGGTGTTCTTGGGGTCATAGGCAGCATTCCTCCTCCTCCAAACACGGCGAGTTGAGTTGATGTCAAAGAGCTCCATTTTGGTCTCATCTGACCACAACACTTTCACCAGTTGTCCTCTGAGTCATTCAGATGTTCATTGGCAGACTTCAGACAGGCCTGTATATGTTTCTTGAGCAGGGGGACCTTGCGGGCGCTGCAGGATTTCAGTCCTTCACGGCGTAGTGTGTTACCAATTGTTTTCTTGGTGACTATGGTCCCAGCTTCCTTGAGATCATTGACAAGATCCTCCCGTGTAGTTCTGGGCTGATTCCTCACCGTTCTCATGATCATTGCAACTCCACGAGGTGAGATCTTGCATGGAGCCCCAGGCCGAGGGAGATTGACAGTTCTTTTGTGTTTCTTCCATTTGCGAATAATCGCACCAAATGTTGTCACCTTCTCACCAAGCTGCTTGGCGATGGTTTTGTAGCCCATTCCAGCCTTGTGTAGGTCTACAATCTTGTCCCTGACATCCTTGGAGAGCTCTTTGGTCTTGGCCATGGTGGAGAGTTTGGAATCTGATTGATTGCTTCTGTGGACAGGTGTCTTTTTTACAGGTAACAAGCTGCGGTTAGGAGCACTCCCTTTAAGAGTGTGCTCCTAATCTCAGCTTGTTACCTGTATAAAAGACATCTGGGAGCCAGAAATCTTTCTGATTGAGAGGGGGTCAAATACATATTTCCCTCATTAAAATGCAAATCCATTTATAACATTTCTGACATGCGTTTTTCTGGATATTTTTGTTGTTATTCTGTCGCTCACTGTTCAAATAAACCTACCATTAAAATTATAGACTGATTCTTTCTTTGTCAGTGGGCAAACGTACAAAATCATCAGGGGATCAAATACTTTTTTCCCTCACTGTAAACCATGGAGGTCTTTTCTAAACCATGGCAATTGGAGGGATTCTAATTAAATTGTAGCTGTGAAGGCATTTACAAGAAGCTTAAGAAGCCTGATAAACTGAGCAATCAGTCAGACAGAGTTACTGCCATTCAGGATTAGAGACACTGATAGCTTGGTAACTGGTCGGTCTGGTTTGACTGACGTTGAGAGTTGCTCTTTTCTTACCTGGCTCGACCTTTCAGAAGGGTTGACCTTTCCTTTCTCCTCCACAGATACCGTCCTGTCACTCGACGTGTTCAAGAAAGGGTCCCTGTTTGTGAGCTGTGCAAAGGTGAGGCTACAGCTTGACTGTTTCCTTGTTTCATCAGGAATGTTCACCGTTCCTCATTTACGAATGGAATCCTCTCCTCAACCTTTCGTCAACATGAGTTAACCACAGAGTAGGATGAAATCTACACGTACACAAACACCTTGATACACATGCATACCTACCCTACACACTCCCTACTAACCAGTATCATCTAATCAATACTATTGAACCCTAGCCTGGTCCCAGATCTGTTTGTGCCGTTTTTCCAACTCCTCCTAGTTATGCCAAATGTGACAATGACCTCTGTGCAGATGATGTATGATGTTTTAATTTCTGTATAATAGTGATGGAATCAAACCACTGATGCCAGTTGGCAAAACAGCACAAACACACACATAATACACACACTCCCTCTAACCAGGGTCCCCTCTCTCTCTCTGTACAGGATAAATCAGTGTCCTCTCTCTCCCTTTCTCTCCCTTTCTCTCCCTCTCTCTCCCTCTCTCTCCCTCTCTCTCTTTCTCTCGCTTTCTCTCTCTCTCTCTCTCTCTCTCTCTCTCTCTCTCTCTCTCTCTCTCTCTCTCTCTCTCTCTCTCTCTCTCTCTCTCTCTTATTTATATATATATATTTTGTTGTTTCTTTCCCCCAGGATAAGTCAGTGCGTGTGTGGAGACAGGATCCAGACAGTGGTCAGGTGTGTTGTGTGGCCCAGGGCTGCAGCCATGGTAACGCTGTGGGCTCCATCACCTGCTCCAGGTAAACCACTACACACCAGGGTCTCCTTGGTTCTGACCCCGGATGCCCACTGTGGAGGCACATTTCTCCACTATTGGGAATGCCAATATCCAATGTGTTAATCATCCATACACTCTTGCTTGTGCACGTTCTAATCCTTCTTTCTTATCCTACATCGGTCTTTCTCTCTCTCTCTCTCTCCTTTTTTTCTTTCAGGATGAAGGAGTCGTTTGTGGTGTCTGGTAGTCAGGACTGCACCATCAAGGTGTGGGATCTCCCAGAGACCATCCCGGAAACAGACGGTGACATGTTCCAGCTGAACGCCCGGGTCACAGAGAAGGCACACGACAAAGTATGACACGCGCATTCACATACATTCAAGCATCATACATACAGTTGAAGTCGGAAGTTTACATACACCTTAGCCAAATACATTTAAACTCAGTTTTTCACAATTCCTGACATTCAATCTTAGTAAAAATTCCCTGTCTAAGGTCAGTTACGATCACCACTGTATTTTAAGAATGTGAAATGTCAGAATAATAGTAGAGAGTGATTTTATTTCAGCTTTTATTTCTTTCATCACATTCCCAGTGGGTCAGAAGTTTACATACACTCAATTAGTATTTGGTAGCATTGTCTTTAAATTGTTTAACTTGGGTCAAATGTTTCGGGGAGCCTTCCACAAGCTTCCCACAATAAGTTGGGTGAATTTTGGCCCATTCCTCCTGACAGAGCTGGTGTAACTGAGTCAGGTTTGTAACCTCCTTGCTCGCACACACTTTTTCAGTTCTGCCCACACATTTTCTATAGGATTGAGGTCAGGGCTTTGTGGCCACTCCAATACCTTGAATTTGTTGTCCTTAAGCCATTTTGCCACAACTTTGGAAGTATGCTTGGGGTCATTGTCCATTTGGAAGAGCCATTTGCGACCAAGCTTTAACTTCCTGACTGATGTCTTGAGATGTTGCTTCAATATATCCACATAATTTTCCTGCCTCATGATGCCATCTATTTTGTGAAGTGCACCAGTCCCTCCTGCAGCAAAGCACCTCCACAACATGATGCTGCCACCCCTGTGCTTCACGGTTGGGATGGTGTTCTTCGGCTTGCAAGCCTCCCCCTTTTTCCTCCAAACATAACGATGGTCATTATGGCCAAACTGTTCCATTTTTGTTTCATCAGACCAGAGGACATTTCTCCAAAAAGTACAATGTTTGTCCCCATGTGCAGTTGCAAACCGTAGTCTCGCTTTTTGATGGCGGTTTTGGAGCAGTGGCTTCTTCCTTGCTGAGCGGCCTTTCAGATTATGTCGATATAGGACTCGTTTTACTGTGAATGTAGATACTTTTGTACCTGTTTCCTCCAGCATCTTCACAAGGTCCTTTGCTGTTGTTCTGGGATTGATTTGCAACAAAGTATGTTCATCTCTAGGAGACAGAATGCGTCTCCATCCTGAGCGGTATGACGGCTGTGTCGTCCCATGGTGTTTATACTTGCATACTATTGTTTGTACAGATGAACGTGGTACCTTCAGGCTTTTGGAAATTGCTCCCAAGGATGAACCAGACTTGTGGAGGTCTCCAATTCTTTTTCTGAGGTCTTGGCTGATATCTTTTTGATTTTCTCATGACGTCAAGCAAAGAGGCACTGAGTTTGAAGATAGGCCTTGAAATGCATCCACAGGTACACCTCCAATTGACTCAAATGATGTTAATTAGCCTATCAGAAGCTTCTAAAGCCATGACATAATTTTTCTTGAATTTTCAAGCTGTTTAAAGACACAGTCAACGTAGTGTATGTAAACGTCTGACCCACTGAAATTGTGATACAGTGAAATAATCTGTCTGTAAACAATTGTTGGAAAAATTACTTGTCATGCACAAAGTAGATGTCCTAACCGACTTGTCAACAAACTATAGTTTTGGCAAGAAATTTGTGGAGTGGTTTGAAAAACGAGTTTTAATGACTCCAACCTAAGTGTATATAAACTTCCGACTTCAACTGTACATACATACATACATACATTCAAGCATGTACACAAGGACACATAACTGTACAGACAAATACCCACCCGCACAAACACAAGGACACACAAGCATGTACACACACTAACACATGTCTAGAAGCACGTCCACAGGTGCACCATACTGGTAGGTAAACGGATAGATATGCTGTAGTGATAAGACTGTGTTTGTCTGGTGACTCAGGTGCTTGATTTGTTCACTGTGATGGAAATATATATATGGCTTTCCTCATAAGGAAGTCAGTCCCAGCTGATAATGTCCTATTGTGGGCTCCTTTGTCTGTATGAACTATTGTTGTCATACAAATGCACTCACAACACAGATGGTTTGAGGTTTCTATGTATAACGTGGGTGCCTGTTCTGTGAAATGTATACTTGAGAAGGAAGAAAGGACTATGTGTTTGTGTTTGGTAGTCTCTCACCCTCCTATTCCCCATCCTCTCCTCCTGCCCACCCTCTTCCTCTCCAACCCCTCTACTTCTTTTAACCCCACTTTCTATTTGTCATCTGTTACTTTCTAATTTGCCCTTTGTTTTCATCCCTGCTCTGTGTCACACTGACCCCATAACCTTCCATCTCTCTCATTCTGTCTCTCCCCCTCCCTCCCCAGGATGTGAACAGCGTGGCAGTGTCCCCCAACGACAAGCTCTTGGTGTCTGGTTCCCAGGACCGCCTGGCCAAGCTGTGGTCCCTGGGGGCCCCCGGGGCCGACCTGGCCCTTCTGGGGGTGTTCCGGGGCCACCGCCGGGGGGTCTGGTGTGTCCAGTTCTCTCCCATGGACCAGGTGCTGGCATCCTCCTCAGCCGACGGCTCTGTCAAGCTCTGGAGCCTCCAGGACTTCAGCTGCCTCAAGGTGGGTGTGGGGTGGTGAGGGTGGAGGTAGGGATGTGTGTGTATGATTGCTAGTTTGCGTGTATGATTGCTAGTTTGCGTGTGTGTGTTTATGTGACGTGTTTGCAATTCTTATATTTGTAAGAATTTACATGTTTTACGTTGCTCATCAATTGCTCATTTCCCTCGTACAGTATGTAGGAGATAATCAACCCCATTTTAGTTCCTTCGTTACCTTGGCACTCCCGAACACTCGTCAAACCAATTAAAACCTAATGAAATATGTATTGAATGGTAGTTGTGAGCGATCGTGAGCATTGTTAGTAGATGACGTTTTCATCACATAGTAGCTTTATGCACTAATATAATGGCTCATGGAGGGAGGTTGTGTTTAACTTGTGGCTCCCTCCCACGATATCCTTTCTGCCCTTTGTGAGTGACGCATTCTTTGAACAGTCATGGTCTCCTGTATGGAACTGTTCTGGAACACAGGAACAACAGAACCTGATGAAATGGCATGCCTTGGTTTGTTATGTACAGTATCTTCAAATGTTATCTAAAACACCTGTTAGTCTTTTTAATTAACCTCTCACCGGAAATCCAATAGAAATCCAATCTGTCACAAATGAATGGCCTCAAAGTTCGCAGGTTGACATTTTATTGTCATCAGTCTTGTCCTGGAGGCAGAACAGAGCGATTTCCGCTAGATGGGCCAGCGGCAAAAGTGAAATTTGGCTATATTGTAAAAAGGTTAGGGTTAGGTTTAAAATCTGATTTGTTCTCTGTGGCTGTGCCAGCTACTGACTACCCCACAGAGCTGCCTCCAGTACATGAGTCATCACAATAAATGCCAACCTGTTCGAAGTGCACGTGTGGCGTGGGCCTGTATTCATGGTCCTGATCTTGGATCAGGTTTGCCTTTTAGATCGTAATGAATAAGATATGGACAGTGAGGACCTGATCTTAGATCAGCACTCCTACTCACTGACGCGTTTTGAATACGTGCTCTGGTGGAAGCAGATGAAGTTATATCTGGGCATTCTCTGGCAGTGAAACTGGTGTGGCATGTTGTGTCTTGTAGACGTTTGAAGGCCACGATGCCTCTGTGCTGAAGCTCATCTTTGTGAGCAGAGGGACTCAGCTACTCACAAGGTACGACACACACTTTTGTGTTTTTTATCCTTCCATAATTCTTATGGTAGCATGCCAATATCACATCCCAAGCATTGGTTATACTGTTTTTTTCCCCCTTAAACCACATCTCTCTCTCTCCCACCCTCTCAATCTTTTGAGTCTCTCTTTCTCTCGCACTCGCTCTGCTCGCCCCTCTCTCGCTCTCTTTCCCTTTTTTTTCTCTCCACTTGTCTCTCTCTTCCCTCCTCTCTCTCTCTCTCTCTCTCTCTCTCTCTCTCTCTCTTCCCTCCTCTCTGTCTCTCTCTCTCTCTCTCTCTCTCTCTCTCTCTCTCTCTCTCTCTCTCTCTCTCTTCCCTCCTCTCTGTCTCTCTCGCTTTCCTCTTCTCTGTCTCTCTCGCTTTCCTCTTCTCTGTCTCTCTCGCTTTCCTCTTCTCTGTCTCTCTCGCTTCCCTCTTCTCTGTCTCTCTCGCTTCCCTCCTCTCTGTCGCTCTCTCTCTCTTCCCACCAGTGGGTCAGATGGGCTGGTCAAGCTGTGGACCATCAAGACCAATGAGTGTGTGAAGACGCTGGATGCCCACCAGGACAAGGTGTGGGGTCTCCACGCCACCAGGAAGGACGACCGCGTTGTCACCGCCTCGGCCGACTCCAACATCACTGTGTGGACGGTCAGTTCTGGCCCTAACCGACTAACGCTCACTGATTGATTGAGTTTGAATAATTAGAAATGCATGTAAAGCTCGTCTAGTTGGAAACCACGTTATGACCTGGTTAATATAGTACATATACTGTAAGTCAATTAATCCACCAACCAGTCAGTCAGTCAAATCTATTTCAAAAGCCCTTTTTTCATCAACAGTTGTCACAAAGTGCTTCAAAGTCTTGACATCTCCCACCAACACCTTTAGAAAGAGACGTACCTACCTGGGGTAGATCCGTGAGGGACAAGGCCTTAGAAAGAGACATACCTACCTGGGGTAGATCCGTGAGGGACAAGGCCTTAGAAAGAGACGTACCTACCTGGGGTAGATCCGTGAGACCAAGGCCTTAGAAAGAGACGTACCTACCTGGGGTAGATCCGTGAGGGACAAGGCCTTAGAAAGAGACGTACCTACCTGGGGTAGATCATGAGGGACAAGGCCTTAGAAAGAGACGTACCTACCTGGGGTAGATCCATGAGGGACAAGGCCTTAGAAAGAGACGTACCTACCTGGGGTAGATCCATGAGGGACAAGGCCTTAGAAAGAGACGTACCTACCTGGGGTAGATCCATGAGGGACAAGGCCTTAGAAAGAGACGTACCTACCTGGGGTAGATCCGTGAGGGACAAGGCCTTAGAAAGAGATGTACCTACCTGGGGTAGATCCGTGAGGGACAAGGCCTTGGGCAGGAGAGTAATGTAGTATGCAGAACTCAGGCTTGGGTAACTCCACCAGTACCGACACCATAGAAATATAATTACTAGAAATGCTATTAGTCAGGCTCTTACCTGTAAATTAGTAGATAACCAGCTGTATTGCCCCTATAAAAACTTGTGATAGAAGCATTGCCAGCTCCATTTCCTGTGTCCTGGCTGAGTCCAACAAGGTTCACACAAGGTGCTTAAAGTACTTAAATTTGGCAATCTGAAATTGAAGTACTGGAATACCTTCAAAATCTGACATTTTCTCAAGTTGGTACTGAAAGGAGAACAGAAAATGATCAAATATGTTAATATGAAAAATATTGGAAAAATGTATTGGTCTTGCAAATTAATTTCCAGGCAGACTACCGAGTTTTATTTCCTCACTTGTCTCGTGCTCTGGTTGCCAGGTGAGCTCGCTCATTCCACCCACACTGGGCGGCAGGTAGCCTATTGGTTAGCGTTGGGCCAGTAACCGAAAGGTTGCAAGATCGAATCCCCGAGCTGACAAGGTAAAAATCTGTTGTTAGTCCCTGATCAAGGCAGTTAACCCACTGTTCCTAGGCCGTCATTGAAAATAAGAATTTGTTCTTAACTGACTTGCCTAGTTAAATAAAGGTAAAATAAACACTGCCACTTAGCCAGGCAGGTACAGAACTGACTGATTAGGCGCCACCAAATGTCACATCGATAGCTAAAATGCCGGGCAAATGTAGATTCAACCCTGCCTGGCAAGATATTGACGTTTATGTCAGGGTTTTACCAGACCCAACCAGGGATGTAGTGGAGGGTAAACGCCGTTTCCGCACCTTTTTTATTTGTGAAATAGCGTTTAATAACCTTTTTTTAAATGTAATTATCGTGAGAACGACTGGAATCATGAATGATTCATGTCTGCTCCCCCAGATTTGCCTTGTTAGCAGTGCATTAATTCCTTACTCTGTCCAACGAGGAACACTACCCACGACGTAGCATAGGCCGAGAGGTGGAATCAACTACCTCAGCCCAGACCTGCAGTGGCAAGTAGCGGAGAGACACTACTGACAGTGGAAATTATTTTAACATCCCTCAACTCCTGCTGTGTCAACAGACACCCACCAAACAACCCCCCCTGACTCTCAGAGAATGAGTGTACAACTGGTAAATAGTCGCTGATACTTCAGTCAGATGTCTAGCTAGCTATGTAGCTCAAGGGCTCTGGCTGTTAGCCAGGTAGCTAGCTGGCTGGAAGGATGAAGTTAGAAGCTAACGTTGAACAGAGCCTGACCTCCAGCAGGAGTAGTTGACTGAAATGAACCTAGCTATAATCAAAAGATTGGCTACTATAAGTTGTCATAACAAAATGTTCTTTGTAGTGAGACGGTGGTGAGTCAGGCTGCAATGAAGGAGGCAAAGGAAATGCACAGAGGAAGCATTGAAGCAAGCAGGGAGTGAAGTGGTTCCCAAACTTGGGGTCCGGGACCCATGTGGGGTCCTCCAGAATTTTAATAGGGTCCCCTGAGAGAGTCTTTAATCTTATCAAACGCTAACTTTCTCTTCAGTCTATGACATGGAAAGAGCTCATACTATTGCACTACTTCCTGTTAACCTCACAGTGAGTACCATGTCATTTCCAGGTATAACCCCCCTAGGCATTGGTGACAGGTTTCATGATGATCATTTGGAAGCATTGCCACCCAGCTGACCTCATGGCTGTGGTTACTCTACAGAAATTGTGCCTTAAGGAAACATCACATATAAAGCTGGTGTGGCAATGATTGTGTACTGTATCATGTGCTGCATCATGTGCTGTATCATGTGCTGTATGTTACCGCCACTTCATATGATTCCTTGATGTTTAGGAGAAGACGACTCCTATTGTCATAGTAACTCCAGACATGACAACTACCTCTGTGCAGATGATGTATGATGTTTTAATTTCTGAATAATAGTGAAGAAATCAAACCACTGATGCCAGAGAGAGAAAGAGAGAGACAAAATATGACAATGACCATAGGAGTTGGCAGGTGTGTGTGCAAGCACGTGTTTGTGTGCACGTGAGTGACCTCTGCATAAAGGAAGCAGCGTTCAGCTAAATCAAGGTCTTCATGCTGTCAGTTTAACACCTCCATCTCCCAGGATGCAGTGGTAAATACTTGTCATGGAGATGGAGTCATCCATCCTTTGGTATGCTGCGTACCTGCCTGTATTATGAAAGATGGGAATGCAGCCTGTTACATAAGTGTGCCTCAAAGCTAATGAAACCAGGCCATGCCTCGTGTGCCACTTCATGCCAAGAACGATTCAGAAATGACACCTGACTGGATTTTGAACTTGGCCGTGATGTCCGTTGCGTTTCAGATCTTTATGAAAAGGATTAATGAAAGGTGTGAATACTGAGTTAATGTAAATTAGCTTAGGGAGTGTCTTGGTACCCATCCTAGATCGAGTTGTTACGTTTTAAACTAGATGCTATATGTCTTTAAAACTGGGGGTATATTTGTATGGCAAATCTAGAACTGTTAGCCAGACAGTTATGTTGTTGTATAAATGGAATGAGTGACATGATAAATGTATTGTGTGTGCCTTTCCCCTGTAGGACGTGACAGAGGTGGAGCAGGCAGAGGAGCAGGCGAAGCAGGAAGACCAGATACTCAAGTGAGTTCACCTTCGAAACTTATCAACTGGGCATTAAAACATCCTTCACCTTCAATACAGATATCACTGGGCATTAAAACATCCTTCACCTTCAATACAGATATCAACTGGGCATTAAAACATCCTTCACCTTCAATACAGATATCAACTGGGCATTAAAACATCCTTCACCTTCGATACTTATCAACTGGGCATTAAAACATCCTTCACCTTCAATACAGATATCAACTGGGCATTAAAACATCCTTCACCTTCAATACAGATATCAACTGGGCATTAAAACATCCTTCACCTTCAATACAGATATCAACTGGGCATTAAAACATCCTTCACCTTCAATACAGATATCAACTGGGTATTAAAACATCCTTCAATACAGATATCAACTGGGCATTAAAACATCCTTCACCTTCGATACTTATCAACTGGGCATTAAAACATCCTTCACCTTCAATACAGATATCAACTGGGCATTAAAACATCCGTCACCTTCAATACAGATATCAACTGGGTATTAAAACATCCTTCACCTTCAATACAGATATCAACTGGGTATTAAAACATTCTTCACCTTCAATACAGATATCAACTGGGTATTAAAACATCCTTCAGTACAGATATCAACTGGGCATTAAAACATCCTTCAGTACAGATATCAACTGGGCATTAAAACATCCTTCAGTACAGATATCAACTGGGTATTAAAAGATCCTTCAGTACAGATATCAACTGGGTATTAAAACATCCTTCAGTACAGATATCAACTGGGTATTAAAACATCCTTCAATACAGATATCAACTGGGTATTAAAACATCCTTCAGTACAGATATCAACTGGGTATTAAAACATCCTTCAGTACAGATATCAACTGGGCATTAAAACATCCTTCAGTACAGATATCAACTGGGCATTAAAACATCCTTCAGTACAGATATCAACTGGGCATTAAAACATCCTTCAGTACAGATATCAACTGGGCATTAAAACATCCTTCAGTACAGATATCAACTGGGTATTAAAACATCCTTCAGTACAGATATCAACTGGGCATTAAAACATCCTTCAGTACAGATATCAACTGGGCATTAAAACATCCTTCAGTACAGATATCAACTGGGCATTAAAACATCCTTCAGTACAGATATCAACTGGGAATTAAAACATCCTTCAGTACAGATATCAACTGGGTATTAAAACATCCTTCAGTACAGATATCAACTGGGCATTAAAACATCCTTCAGTACAGATATCAACTGGGTATTAAAACATCCTTCAGTACAGATATCAACTGGGCATTAAAACATCCTTCAGTACAGATATCAACTGGGCATTAAAACATCCTTCAGTACAGATATCAACTGGGCATTAAAACATCCTTCAGTACAGATATCAACTGGGCATTAAAACATCCTTCAGTACAGATATCAACTGGGCATTAAAACATCCTTCAGTACAGATATCAACTGGGCATTAAAACATCCTTCAGTACAGATATCAACTGGGCATTAAAACATCCTTCAGTACAGATATCAACTGGGCATTAAAACATCCTTCAGTACAGATATCAACTGGGCATTAAAACATCCTTCAGTACAGATATCAACTGGGCATTAAAACATCCTTCAGTACAGATATCAACTGGGTATTAAAACATCCTTCAGTACAGATATCAACTGGGTATTAAAACATCCTTCAGTATAGATGGTTGTGGGTTTGATTTTTGCATGGGACATACAGTCTACATGTATAGATTTTAAATGTAGGTGGTTCAGCAAATGCACTGAAATTCCAGTTCTTCAATGTTTTTCAATGAGGACAATTTGGAACCTGAATTTGGTTTACTTTCAGTGGTCAGTTTAGGGTAAGTGGTTCATTTTAGTATCAGCGGTTCACTTTAGGGTCAGTGGTTAAACTAGGGTCATTGGTTTAGTTTCGGGTCGTGGTTGGTATTCTGAGTTTAAACACTATGACCCACTTTGTAGACCCAGCTCCTTCCAACAGCTGATAAATATCTACAGATCAAGGGTTTGTTAGACCAATGTTTGCCCACTGCCTAACCACACTAGAGGTCATGTTGGAAAGAAGTCCAGGAGGATAACGTGTTCTATTTACATACTTCTAATCACACACACACAGGCGGAGGTCCCGACCATAGAAATGTTGTCTTCCCTTTGGCCCAACTGTTAGTGTTCCTTTTAAAAGTCACAACCTGTTATCTGGAATCATATGTAAGGATAACCACGGGGATTGATAAGACTGTCCACCCACCACTGGCTTTCATACACCATAGTGTGCCTCTGTGCATGGACCACCCAGCTGAGCTAATGGCTGTGGTAATTGTACCTCCGTCTTAAGGAAACAGCCCCCGGCTAAATAAAGAGCTGGTGTGTGACACTGAGTGTGTATTTTATCTTGCTTCTGAACGTCGCCGCCACTTCATCCTTGACGTTTAGGTGAAGACAGCAACTCCTATGGACTGACCTCTGTGCAGATGATGTATGATGTTTTAATTTCTGAATAACAGTGAAGGAATCAAACCACTGATGCCAGAGAGAGAGAGAAAAACATAACAATTACCATAGGAGTTGTGAATGTGCGCTTTTGTGCGCATGTTTGAGCGTCTTTTCTGGGTCGTGTTTATTAGGACATGTTAACGTTTTAAGACATTTTGCAATGGGAAACAAAAATGTGCGTTTCTTATTGGAAAAATCCAGGTGGTCCCTCACTGTCTCAGTCCTGTTTTGTGCGTAATGAACGCAGCCCCAGTTTTTCTACGTTCAGATGTGGTGGTGTGTTGTTGTGTTGTGCAGGAAACAGGAGCTGTCTAACCTGCTTCATGAGAAGAAGTTCCTGAAGGCTCTGGGCCTGGCCATCTCCCTGGACCAGCCACACACTGTGCTCAAAGTCATTAAAGGTATCCTGTCCTCTCGTGCTTCTTCTATACCCTACTACACATACACACACTCACACACACTCACACACCCTGCTCCACATCATCAGAGGTACATTTCTCTACCCTCCGTCTCTAGTCTCTCACATGTTTTGTCCACACTGTACATACAGCATGTTGATCATCCCGATTCTTCCTCACATCTCCAGAAATAGCTGCTGGATTCCACATTGCTAATGTTGTCAGTCACCTTCCACCCTGTCACTACCTATTATCCTACTGTTTCCTCTGTAGTACTCCCTCAGTCCTCCAGGCACTAGTGTAGGCTAGACCTGTGGGAACTCTACATAACGAGGACTACATAGAGCAGCATTACTCAGTAACCAGTTCAGACTCTCTAAACCTCTCTGTCATTAAGTTAATGGATGACATGACCTGCATACAGACAGGCCCACTGACAGTCTGACACCAAGGCCTTAGAGGCAAATAGACTAAATGGACCAAATCACTCTACCCACATTCCAGGCCTTTATGTTCCCTACATGGACCTTCTTCTGAGCCAAAACATAGATAGTTATGCATAGGTGCACTTTAGTGTTTGTTTATCCAAACAAAGAAGATTGGAACATACTTGTTTTAGACATTCTTTGTATTGATCATGGATGAGATTGACTGGGTGGTGTTCATTAGGGCAAAACGTTGCACAACAAGAATTATATTATTTCTTATTTTACAAGTTCCGATAGTACCAGCCCGTTTCGGACCTTTTTCTTCCGTCTCGTGCCTATTGAACATGGCCTGAGAGAGATCAGGTTCTGAGCTAAATAAAGGTACAGTTTATAAACACAGGAGTGTTCACATACTCTGTTTAGGCATGTTGGTGTTGGGAACATCATGTGTGTATATAGTCAACACACTAGTGCAGCTCCAAAACATGTCCTCTTAAATACTAACAACACATTCTGCTTACCATATTGAAATTCTAACAATGTATAACATACGTGTGTTAAAAAGACTTATTTAGGAAAAGTGGAGGACTGAAGGGTAATGGCTTTAAAAATGGCAGATATCTATCGATCTATACACATTTTAAATTCATATGTAGTTAAAATGACTGCCTCAGCACTTCTCGTGTAAAAATCCATTAAAAATAACTGAATGGGAGAGACTAGGGTTCCATGTGTGACCGTCAAGGATGGGTCAGAGGTCATTGTATTGGCATAACAATGGACCGTCATACTGACACTGGAGGGTCTAGAATGGGGTTGTAGACGGGATGGGTCACTTAGGTACTAGGCTTGCATCCCAAATGGCACCCTATTCGCTATCTAGTGCACTACTTTTTCTCCCCATAGAGCTCTGCTCAAAAGTAATGCAGTTTGTAGGGAAAGTTACAGTTATGTAAGTCTTTAATAGACTGGCCGTTGAACTTAGGTTATGTATTGTGTGCCATGACACTGGTTATGTATGCCAGGATCATAGGCTTCTATATCTGATGTGGGTTACTCTGTGTGTACTGTCTGTGACCTCGTGACTTTCCTGTGTGGCCTCTAGCGATCCGCCAGGGGGAAGATGGTGCTAAGCAGCTGGAGAAGACTGTGCTGAAGCTGCGCCAGGACCAGAAAGGTGAGCTCAGAAAGGATTGGGATATACCTAGCTGGCCCAAAAAAACACTGTTTTTACTACGTTGCAGAACATTCTGAAAACGTTTTTTGCTTGGTGGGTATTCAATATAGTGATGGAGCCACCTGGTAATGGCCCGTGATAAAGGCCCGTGTATGGTAATGGCCCGTGATAAAGGCCCGTGTATGGTAATGGCCCGTGTATGGTAATGGCCCATGTATGGTAATGGCCTGTGATAAAGGCCCGTGTATGGTAATGGCCCGTGTATGGTAATGGCCCGTGATAAAGGCCCGTGTATGGTAATGGCCCGTGTATGGTAATGGCCCGTGTATGGTAATGGCCTGTGATAAAGGCCCGTGTATGGTAATGGCCCGTGATAAAGATCCGTGTATGGTAATGGCCCGTGTATGGTAATGGCCCGTGATAAAGGCCCGTGTATGGTAATGGCCCGTGTATGGTAATGGCCCGTGATAAAGGCCCGTGTATGGTAATGGCCCGTGTATGGTAATGGCCCATGTATGGTAATGGCCTGTGATAAAGGCCCGTGTATGGTAATGGCCCGTGTATGGTAATGGCCCGTGATAAAGGCCCGTGTATGGTAATGGCCCGTGTATGGTAATGGCCCGTGTATGGTAATGGCCTGTGATAAAGGCCCGTGTATGGTAATGGCCCGTGATAAAGATCCGTGTATGGTAATGGCCCGTGTATGGTAATGGCCCGTGATAAAGATCCGTGTATGGTAATGGCCCGTGTATGGTAATGGCCCGTGATAAAGGCCCGTGTATGGTAATGGCCCGTGTATGGTAATGGCCCGTGTATGGTAATGGCCCGTGATAAAGGTCCGTGTATGGTAATGGCCCGTGTATGGTAATGGCCCGTGTATGGTAATGGCCCGTGATAAAGGTCCGTGTATGGTAATGGCCCGTGATAAAGGCCCGTGTATGGTAATGGTCTGTGTATGGTAATGGCCCGTGTATGGTAATGGCCCGTGATAAAGGTCCGTGTATGGTAATGGCCCGTGATAAAGGTCCGTGTATGGTAATGGCCCGTGATAAAGGCCCGTGTATGGTAATGGCCCGTGTATGGTAATGGCCCGTGATACAGGCCCGTGTATGGTAATGGCCCGTGATAAAGGTCTGTGTATGGTAATGGCCCGTGATAAAGGTCTGTGTATGGTAATGGCCCGTGATAAAGGTCTGTGTATGGTAATGGCCCGTGATAAAGGTCTGTGTATGGTAATGGCCCGTGATAAAGGTCTGTGTATGGTAATGGCCCGTGATACAGGTCTGTGTATGGTAATGGCCCGTGATAAAGGTCTGTGTATGGTAATGGCCCGTGATAAAGGTCTGTGTATGGTAATGGCCCGTGATAAAGGTCTGTGTATGGTAATGGCCCGTGATAAAGGTCTGTGTATGGTAATGGCCCGTGATAAAGGTCTGTGTATGGTAATGGCCCGTGATACAGGTCTGTGTATGGTAATGGTCCGTGATTAAGGTCCGTGTATGGTAATGGTCCGTGATAAAGGTCCGTGTATGGTAATGGTCTGTGTAATCCTAAACCCCCCCCCCAGAGTCTATGCTGCGCTACTGTGCTGTGTGGAACACCAACGCCCGGAGCTGTCTGGACGCCCAGGCTGTGATCCAGGTGATGCTCACACACCTCTCCCCTGAAGAGCTGCTCCAGTACCAAGGAGCACGCGCACACCTGGAGGGACTCATACCTTACACTGGTGAGGTGGGGAGGAGTCCGAGTGAGGAGTGTGTGTGTGTGTGTGTGTTAGTCACATTGATGTATAGACTCACGCCAGACGTGGCCGCTACCTCTGTGCAGATGATGTATGATGTTTTAATTTCTGAATAATAGTGAAGGAATCAAACCACTGATGCCAGAGAAAGTGTCCGCTGATTGCGTGTATGATGGTGTCCGCTGATTGTGTGTGTTGGTGTCCGCTGATTGCGTGTATGATGGTGTCCGCTGATTGTGTGTGTTGGTGTCCGCTGATTGTGTGGGACGGTGTCAGCTGATTGTGTGGGACGGTGTCAGCTGATTGTGTGGGACGGTGTCAGCTGATTGTGTGGGACGGTGTCAGCTGATTGTGTGGGACGGTGTCAGCTGATTGTGTGGGACGGTGTCAGCTGATTGTGTGGGACGGTGTCAGCTGATTGTGTGGGACGGTGTCCGCTGATTGTGTGTGTGTTGGTGTCCGCTGATTGTGTGTGTGTTGGTGTCCGCTGATTGTGTGTGTGTTGGTGTCCGCTGATTGTGTGTATGATGGTGTCCGCTGATTGTGTGTATGATGGTGTCCGCTGATTGTGTGTATGATGGTGTCCGCTGATTGTGTGTATGATGGTGTCCGCTGATTGTGTGTATGATGGTGTCCGCTGATTGTGTGTATGATGGTGTCCGCTGATTGTGTGTATGATGGTGTCCGCTGATTGTGTGTATGATGGTGTCCGCTGATTGTGTGTGATGGTGTCCGCTGATTGTGTGTGTTGGTGTCCGCTGATTGTGTGTGTTGGTGTCCGCTGATTGTGTGCGTTGGTGTCCGCTGATTGTGTGCGTTGGTGTCCGCTGATTGTGTGGGACGGTGTCCGCTGATTGTGTGGGACGGTGTCAGCTGATTGTGTGGGACGGTGTCAGCTGATTGTGTGGGACGGTGTCAGCTGATTGTGTGGGACGGTGTCAGCTGATTGTGTGGGAAGGTGTCCGCTGATTGTGTGTGTCGGTGTCCGCTGATTGTGTGGGACGGTGTCCGCTGATTGTGTGGGACGGTGTCCGCTGATTGTGTGGGACGGTGTCCGCTGATTGTGTGGGACGGTGTCAGCTGATTGTGTGGGTCGGTGTCAGCTGATTGTGTGGGACGGTGTCAGCTGATTGTGTGGGACGGTGTCAGCTGATTGTGTGGGACGGTGTCAGCTGATTGTGTGGGACGGTGTCAGCTGATTGTGTGGGACGGTGTCAGCTGATTGTGTGTGTTGGTGTCAGCTGATTGTGTGGGACGGTGTCAGCTGATTGTGTGGGACGGTGTCCGCTGATTGTGTGTGTTAGTGATGGTGTCCGCTGATTGTGTGTGTTAGTGATGGTGTCCGCTGATTGTGTGTGTTAGTGGTGGTGTCAGCTGATTGTGTGTGTTAGTGGTGGTGTCAGCTGATTGTGTGTGTTAGTGGTGGTGTCAGCTGATTGTGTGTGTTAGTGGTGGTGTCAGCTGATTGTGTGTGTTAGTGGTGGTGTCA
The DNA here is from genome assembly GCF_901001165.1 of Salmo trutta. Taxonomy (NCBI): domain Eukaryota; kingdom Metazoa; phylum Chordata; class Actinopteri; order Salmoniformes; family Salmonidae; genus Salmo; species Salmo trutta. Next base: position 31,787,833 of record NC_042988.1, on the reverse strand, counting down.
GCTGATTGTGTGTTAGTGGTGGTGTCAGCTGATTGTGTGTGTGATGGTGTTAGTGATGGTGTCAGCTGATTGTGTGTGTTAGTGGTGGTGTCAGCTGATTGTGTGTTAGTGGTGGTGTCTGCTGATTGTGTGTGTTAGTGGTGGTGTCTGCTGATTGTGTGTGTTAGTGGTGGTGTCTGCTGATTGTGTGTGTGTGATGGTGTCAGCTGATTGTGTGTGTGATGGTGTTAGTGATGGTGTCTGCTGATTGTGTGTGTGTGTGATGGTGTCAGCTGATTGTGTGTGCGCATCTTTACGTGTTTGTTGAGACAGTTCCCTTGTTTGATTTGACCCTGTTCGTCCCCCCAGAGAGACACATGCAAAGGATAGGCCGTCTGCTGCAGGCCTCCATGTTCCTGGACTACATGTGGCAGAAGATGAGAGTGACAGGAGCTCCAGCCAGGTGAGGATGACCAGGGGAGGGCCTTAAACACAACACCCACCAATCACAATCCAGGGCTTATACTAACGCTACACGGCCTTGCCTAATGACTTTCAAATGTTTTTTCAAATGCATTGCTTTTAGAAAGATTCAGAATAAAAAACACATACATTTCATTGTTTTGAGTTTCTTTTAATAGGGATTGATAGCGATGACAGGATTTGGTCCTAAAACAGATTCTAACATACACTTAAGTGTGTTTCACTTAGTCTTCCATCAATATCATTGCTTTCCACTGAAGTGGAAATTCGACTTAAGCAATAGTTATGATTCGCTTCTCTGAAGTGAAAGACATGTTCAGTTGTTTGATTTCATGTTTCCTTATAGCCTTCTAAGTAACTTCGTAGCAGGACACAGTCATCCGGCCTATCAGCGTTGACAGTAAGCCACGTGAAGCATGGTATAGATCTAATCTGAGTCTAGAACAATGGCTGTTGTTGTTCATAGGAATACATCTGGGCAAGAGAGATGACTTTCACATATCTGTGGTTTGAAACCAATACCTGTGTAACCAAACTGTTTTTACTGTAAATACTATAGTAGACTTCATTCTGAAACCAGACACACACCCACATCGCTGCAGCTGTACATAGTCCATCTGTAAATTGCCCACCCAATCTACCTACCTCATCCCCTTACTGTTTTTATTTTATTTACTTTTCTGCTCTTTTGCACACCAGTATCTCTACATGCACATCTTCATATGCTCATTTATCACGCCAGTGTAAATCTGCTAAATTGTCATTATTTGCTCCTATGGCCTATTTATTGCCTACCTCCTCATGCCTTTTGCACACACTGTATATAGACTTTCTTTTTTTTCTACTGTGTCATTGACTTGTTTATTGTGTTATTGGCTTGTTTGTTTACTCCATGTGTAACTCTGTTGTTGTCAAATCAAATCAAATTTATTTATATAGCCCTTCGTACATCAGCTGAAATCTCAAAGTGCTGTACAGAAACCCAGCCTAAAACCCCAAACAGCAAGCAATGCATGTGAAAGAAGCACGGTGGCTGGGAAAAACTCCCTAGGAAAAACACCTGAGAAAGGCCAAAAACCTAGGAAGAAACCTAGAGAGGAACCAGGCTATGAGGGGTGGCCAGTCCTCTTCTGGCTGTGCCGGGTGGATATTATAACAGAACATGGTCAAGATGTTAAAATGTTCGTAAATGACCAGCATGGTCAAATAATAATAATCATAGTAATTGTCGAGGGTGCAACAAGCACGTCCGGTGAACAGGTCAGGGTTCCGTAGCCGCAGGCAGAACAGTTGAAACTGGAGCAGCAGCATGGCCAGGTGGACTGGGGACAGCAAGGAGTCATCATGCCAGGTAGTCCTGAGGCATGGTCCTAGGGCTCAGGTCCTCCGAGAGAAAGAAAGAAAGAGAGAAAGAGAGAATTAGAGAGAGCATATTTACATTCACACAGGACACCGGATAAGACAAGAGAATACTCCAGATGTAACAGACTGACCCTAGCCCCCCGACACATAAACTACTGCAGCATAAATACTGGAGGCTGAGACAGGAGGGATCAGAAGACACTGTGGCCCCATCCGATGATACCCCCGGACAGGGCCAAACAGGCAGGATATAACCCCACCCACTTTGCCAAAGCACAGCCCCCACACCACTAGAGGGATATCTACAACCACCAACTTACCGTCCGAAGACAAGGCCGAGTATAGCCCACAAAGATCTCCGCCACGGCACAACCCAAGGGGGGGGCGCCAACCCAGACAGGAAGACCACGTCAGTGGCTCAACCTACTCAAGTGACGCACCCCTCCCATGGACGGCATGGAAGAACACCAGTAAGTCAGTGACTCAGCCCCTGTAAAAGGGTTAGAGGCAGAGAATCCCAGTGGGAAGAGGGGAACCGACAAGGCAGAGACAGCAAGGGCGGTTCGTTGCTCCAGCCTTTCCGTTCACCTTCACACTCCTGGGCCAGACTATACTTAATCATAGGACCTACTGAAGAGATAAGTCTTCAGTAAAGACTTAAAGGTTGAGACTGAGTCTGCGTCTCTCACATGGGTAGGCAGACCATTCCATAAAAATGGAGCTCTATAGGAGAAAGCCCTACCTCCAGCCGTTTGCTTAGAAATTCTAGGGACAATTAGGAGGCCTGCGTCTTGTGACCGTAGCGTACGTGTAGGTATGTACGGCAGGACCAAATCGGAAAGATAGGTAGGAGCAAGCCCATGTAATGCTTTGTAGGTTAGCAGTAAAACCTTGAAATCAGCCCTTGCCTTAACAGGAAGCCAGTGTAGGGAGGCTAGCACTGGAGTAATATGATCAATTTTTTTGGTTCTAGTCAGGATTCTAGCAGCCGTATTTAGCACTAACTGAAGTTTGTTTAGTGCTTTATCCGGGTAGCCGGAAAGTAGAGCATTGCAGTAGTCGAGCCTAGAAGTAACAAAAGCATGGATTAATTTTTCTGCGTCATTTTTGGACAGAAAGTTTCTGATTTTTGCAATGTTACGTAGATGGAAAAAAGCTGTCCTTGAAGCAGTCTTGATATGTTCTTCAAAAGAGAGATCAGGGTCCAGAGTAACGCCGAGGTCCTTCACAGTTTTATTTGAGACGACTGTACAACCATCCAGATTAATTGTCAGATTCAACAGAAGATCTCTTTGTTTCTTGGGACCTAGGACAAGCATCTCTGTTTTGTCCGAGTTTAAAAGTAGAAAATTTGCAGCCATCCACTTCCTTATGTCTGAAACACAGGCTTCTAGCGAGGGCAATTTTGGGGCTTCACCATGTTTCATTGAAATGTACAGCTGTGTGTCGTCCGCATAGCAGTGAAATTTAACATTATGTTTTCGAATGACATCCCCAAGAGGTAAAATATATAGTGAAAACAATAGTGGTCCTAGAACGGAACCTTGAGGAACACCGAAATGTACAATTGATTTGTCAGAGGACGAACCATTCACAGAGACAAACTGACATCTTTCCGACAGATAAGATCTAAACCAGGCCAGAACTTGTCCATGTAGACCAATTTGGGTTTCCAATCTCTCCAAAAGAATGTGGTGATCGATGGTATCAAAAGCGGCACTAAGATATAGGAGCATGAGGACAGATGCAGAGCCTCGGTCTGACGTCATTAAAAGGTCATTTACCACCTTCACAAGTGCAGTCTCAGTGCTATGATGGGGTCTAAAACCAGACTGAAGCGTTTCGTATACATTGTTTGTCTTCAGGAAGGCAGTGAGTTGCTGCGCAACAACTTTTTCTAAAATTTTTGGGAGGAATGGAAGATTCGATATAGGCCGATAGTTTTTTATAATTTCTGGGTCAAGATTCGGCTTTTTCAAGAGAGGCTTTATTACTGCCACTTTTAGTGAGCTTGGTACACATCCGGTGGATAGAGAGCCGTTTATTATGTTCAACATAGGAGGGCCAAGCACAGGAAGCAGCTCTTTCAGTAGTTTAGTTGGAATAGGGTCCAGTATGCAGCTTGAGGGTTTGGAGGCCATGATTATTTTCATCATTATGTCAAGAGATATAGTACTAAAACACTTTAGTATCTCCCTTGATCCTAGGTCCTGGCAGAGTTGTGCAGACTCAGGACAATGGAGCCCTGGAGGAATACCCAGATTTAAAGAGGAGTCCGTAATTTGTTTTCTAATGATCATGATCTTTTCCTCAAAGAAGTTCATAAATTTATTACTGCTGAAGTGAAAGCCATCCTCCATTTGCGAATGCTGCTTTTTAGTTAGCTTTGCGACAGTGTCAAAAAGAAATTTCGGATTGTTCTTATTTTCCTCAATTAAGTTGGAAAAATAGGATGATCGTGCAGCAGTGAGGGCTCTTCGATACTGCACGGTACTGTCTTTCCAAGCTAGTCGGAAGACTTCCAGTTTAGTGTGGCGCCATTTCCGTTCCAATTTTCTGGAAGCTTGCTTCAGAGCTCGTGTATTTTCTGTATACCAGGGAGCTAGTTTCTTATGACAGATGTTTTTAATTTTTAGGGGTGCAACTGCATCTAGGGTATTGCGCAAGGTTAAATTGAGTTCCTCGGTTAGGTGGTTAACTGATTCTTGTCCTCTGACATCCTTGGGTAGGCAGAGGGAGTCTGGAAGGGCATCAAGGAATCTTTGGGTTGTCTGAGAATTTATAGCACGACTTTTAATCTTCCTTGGTTGGGGTCTGAGCAGATTATTTGTTGCAATTGTAAACGCAATAAAATGGTGGTCCGATAATCCAGGATTATGAGGAAAAACATTAAGATCCACAACATTTATTCCATAAGACAAAACTAGGTCCAGAGTATGACTGTGGCAGTGAGTAGGTCCAGAGACATGTTGGACAAAACCCACTGAGTCGATGATGGCTCCGAAAGCCTTTTGGAGTGGGTCTGTGGACTTTTCCATGTGAATGTTAAAGTCACCAAAAATTAGAATATTATCTGCTATGACTACAAGATCCGATAGGAATTCAGGGAACTCAGTAAGGAACACTGCATATGGCCCAGGAGGCCTGTAAACAGTAGCTATAAAAAGTGATTGAGTAGGCTGCATAGATTTCATGACGAAAACGTCATTGTTTTTTTTTTGTAAATTGAAATTTGCTATCGTAAATGTTAGCAACACCTCCGCCTTTGCCGGATGCACGGGGGGTATGGTCACTAGTGTAACCAGGGGGTGAGGCCTCATTTAACACAGTAAATTCATCAGGCTTAAGCCATGTTTCAGTCAGGCCAATCACATCAAGATTATGATCAGTGATTAGTTCATTGACTATAACTGCCTTGGAAGTGAGGGATCTAACATTAAGTAACCCAATTTTGAGATGTGAAGTATCACAATCTCTTTCAATAATGGCAGGAATGGAGGAGGTCTTTATACTAGTGAGATTACTGAAGCGAACACCGCCATTTTTAATTTTGCCCAACCTAGATCGAGGCACAGACACGGTCTCAATGGGGAAAGCTGAGCTGACTACACTGACTGTGCTAGTGGCAGACTCCACTAAGCTGGCAGGCTGGCTAACAGCCTGCTGCCTGGCCTGCACCCTATTTCATTGTGGAGCTAGAGGAGTTAGAGCCCTGTCTATGTTCGTAGATAAGATGAGAGCACCCCTCCAGCTAGGATGGAGTCCGTCACTCCTCAACAGGCCAGGCTTGGTCCTGTTTGTGGGTGAGTCCCAGAAAGAGGGCCAGTTATCTACAAATTCTATCTTTTGGGAGGGGCAGAAAACAGTTTTCATCCAGCGATTGAGTTGTGAGACTCTGCTGTAGAGCTCATCACTCCCCCTAACTGGGAGGGGGCCAGAGACAATTAATCGATGCCGACACATCTTTCTAGCTGATTTACATGCTGAAGCTATGTTGCGCTTGGTGACCTCTGACTGTTTCATCCTAACATCGTTGGTGCCTACGTGGATAACAATATCTCTATACTCTCTACACTCGCCAGTTTTAGCTTTAGCCAGCACCGTCTTTAGATTAGCCTTAACGTCGGTAGCCCTGCCCCCTGGTAAACAGTGTTTGATCGCTGGATGATTAGTTTTAAGTCTAATACTGCGGGTAATGGAGTCGCCAATGACTAGGGTTTTCAATTTGTCAGAGCTAATGGTGGGAGCCGTCGGCGTCTCAGACCCCACAGCGGGAGGAGTAGAGACCAGATTAGTCTCGGCCTCCGACTCCGACTCGCTTAACGGGGAGAACCGGTTGAAAGTTTCTGTCGGCTGAATAAGCGACACCGGTTGAGCATTCCTACAGCGTTTCCCTCCAGAAGCCATGAGAAAGATGTCCGGCTGCGGGGACCGTGCGAGGGGGTTTATACTAACGTTACTATCTGTACTTGCTGGTGGCACAGACGCTGTTTCATCCTTTCCTACACTGAAATGACCCTTGCCTAACGATTGCGTCTGAAGCTGGGCTTGCAGCACAGCTATCCTTGCCGTAAGGCGATCGTTCTCCTGTATATTATGAGTACAACGACTGCAATTAGAAGGCATCATGTTAATGTTACTTAGCTTCGGCTGTTTGAAGTCCTGACGAACCATGTCCAGATAAAACCTCCGGGGTAGGAAAGTTGAATGAAAAAAAAAAAAAGTTGAGTGAGGGAAAAAGTAAAAATATACGGTAATGAAAAAGTAAAAACCGTCAGGTAGCAAAGTAAAAACGGCAACAAAAACGCACAGCAGCGTAAACAAGTCTGGAGGAATGATTCTCTCTCTACCCAGCAAAATCTGCAGCAAAGTCAGTGTGCTTTGCAGAGGAGTGAGAGGTTATATATATCAAAACTACGTTAACCTTTTAGATCTAGTTTAAAGATAAAACCACAATTAGTGAGAGTAAATAATCCTTGTAATGACTTCCAGCAGCCTCCATCCAGTATCTAATTGGTCAGTTATAGTCTGTGTCACACTGCTTTGCTTTATCTTGGCCAGGTCACAGTTGTAAATGAGAACTTGTTCTCAACTGGCCTAACTGGTTAAATAAAGGTTATATAAAAAATTTACATTCCCTCTCTATGGCTGCATCCCAAATTTCCTATATACAAGTGCACTGCTTTTCACTCGGGCTCTGGTCTAAAGTAGTGCACTACATAGGGAATATGGTGCCATTTGGGACACAGTTTATAAGCTTTGCCAGCACTGTAATGATGAATAACTAACTGATTGAGGAATGTTAACAGCGATAACCAGGTCCTGGGATCAGCAGGAGATCAATGAGAGGCTGTACAATCACATACTGTACCATGGAGAGTAAATTCCAATATGGTAAATCAACACTGAAACTTCTGGAAGAATGGGGCTGTAGGACAGGTTTGAAGAATGATTTAAGTCATTATCTAGAAAGTCATTGTCATTGGTCAAGCATAAAGATAACGTCTTCTGCAGTACCCTAATGTATGATGTGATAGGAAGTATGCAGCAGAGCCTAATTCTTCAACGTGGTCTTAAGACCCAATAAGAATCCATCTAGTCCAGCTTCAGGAAATACGACAGAGCAAACATGGGTCTGTGTGACACGGGAGTTATATGGATATTTGACCTCCTTTGTTGTTGGTTGCTGATGTGTGATGTCATATCCTTTTACAGTATGGACTCGCAGGACGAGGAGATGGACACCGCCTCTCTTCAGGTGCCACACTCCCTGTTCATGATTGACAAGCGACCAGGTGAGGGTGGAGATGGGACTAGGGAACAGGGGGATGGAGAGGAGAGATGGAATGAGGGAGAGGTGGAGGAGGATGGTGGTCTCGAGGAAGATACCAACTGCCCGGCCAACATGGAGGATGATGATGATGAAGTCAGTATCACCAGGAAAGCCTCAGTCAGGGGACAAAGGGAAGAAAACGGACAGAATGGAAAAGAAAATGGCAACCATCGCTCTGGCAGTGAGGAGAGTTCAGGAGAGGAGGACCAGGGAGACCAAACAGGCTAAGATGGCCAAGTGTCAGATCCTCCTGTCTGCAGCGTCCCTTCCACCCCTCCAGGCAATCATCAGCTGATGGCAGGCTGTCTGACACCAAGCCCACTAAGGATACCTGGGTGTGAACCCGCGGGAGTCTCCTTCAGCATGGACCACTGCCTGGAGCAACAGTGTGGCTTTATAGACACTGACAGGGAAGCAGGTCCTGAACGACCTTTTATAATGAACTGGTTTTGAGGTCGATAGGCCTGGCTGGCAGCCTTTTTGAAAACCGTGTTGTTTTTCCCTGACCATGTTAGCTCATCAGGAAAAACTCTGGGTGCTAGTGGAAGCCTACTACTGGTACCTAGTGGAAGCCTACTACTGGTACCTAGTGGAAGCCTGCTACTGGTACCTAGTGGAAGCCTGCTACTGGTACCTAGTGGAAGCCTGCTACTGGTACCTAGTGGAAGCCTACTACTGGTACCTAGTGGAAGCCTGCTACTGGTACCTAGTGGAAGCCTGCTACTGGTACCTAGTGGAAGCCTGCTACTGGTACCTAGTGGAAGCCTGCTACTGGTACCTAGTGGAAGCCTGCTACTGGTACCTAGTGGAAGCCTGCTACTGGTACCTAGTGGAAGCCTGCTACTGGTACCTAGTGGAAGCCTGCTACTGGTACCTAGTGGAAGCCTGCTACTGGTACCTAGTGGAAGCCTGCTACTAGAGGTCAGGAATTGTCGAGGCTCTACCTGTAACTTCCTCCCCGTTCTTCTCAACAGAAACCAGTGCTTGTGAATTTTTATATTTTAACATTGTTGTGCAGTCCTGCTCTTCCACATAAACGACAACAAACGCCTCCTTTATGTAACAATATATTTTGTTTCATGATTACAAATGCATCTGGAATAAAATGTGTGCCATGTGGAAGTATTTGTGCTGTTTTTTTAACGAGTTCATATTCATTTGAAACATCAGCCAATATGTTCATGTAAAAGAGTGTTTGAAGACTTGACTTATGAACTTATTTAACATAAGATTCCCATAGGAGTATAAACCATGACACAGGAAAGGGTGAAAAGGTCAGGCCTACATTCCTTTGCCATATTTTTTTAAGTCTGGGATCTCTGGTATAACCCAGTGGACTCAGGGAGAGCTCTAACAGTATAACCCAGTTGATTCAGGGAGAGCTCTAACAGTATAACCCAGTTGATTCAGGGAGAGCTCTAACAGTATAAGCCAGTTGATTCAGGGAGAGCTCTAACAGTATAACCCAGTTGATTCAGGGAGAGCTCTAACAGTATAACCCAGTTGATTCAGGGAGAGCTCTAACCGTATAAGCCAGTGGACTCGGGGAGAGCTCTAACAGTATAACCCAGTTGATTCAGGGAGAGCTCTAACCGTATAAGCCAGTGGACTCGGGGAGAGCTCTAACAGTATAAGCCAGTGGATTCGGAGAGCTCTAACAGTATAACCCAGTTGATTCAGGGAGAGCTCTAACCGTATAAGCCAGTGGACTCGGGGAGAGCTCTAACAGTATAAGCCAGTGGATTCGGAGAGCTCTAACCGTATAAGCCAGTGGATTCGGGGAGAGCTCTAACAGTATAAGCCAGTGGACTCAGAGCTCTAACAGTATAAGCCAGTGGATTCAGGGAGAGCTCTAACAGTATAAACTAGTGGACTCAGGGAGAGCTCTAACCATATAAACCAGTGGATTCAGGGAGCGCTCTAACAGTATAAGCCAGTGGACTCAGAGCTCTAACCGTATAAACCAGTGGATTCAGGGAGAGCTCTAACAGTATAAACCAGTGGACTCAGGGAGAGCTCTAACCGTATAAGCCAGTGGACTCAGGGAGAGCTCTAACCGTATAAGCCAGTGGATTCGGGGAGAGCTCTAACAGTATAAGCCAGTGGATTCAGGGAGAGCTCTAACAGTATAAACTAGTGGACTCAGGGAGAGCTCTAACCGTATAAACCAGTGGATTCAGGGAGCGCTCTAACAGTATAAGCCAGTGGACTCAGAGCTCTAACCGTATAAACCAGTGGATTCAGGGAGAGCTCTAACAGTATAAACCAGTGGACTCAGGGAGAGCTCTAACCGTATAAGCCAGTGGACTCAGGGAGAGCTCTAACAGTATAAACCAGTGGACTCAGGGAGAGCTCTAACCGTATAAGCCAGTGGACTCAGGGAGAGCTCTAACAGTATAAGCCAGTGGACTCAGGGAGAGCTCTAACAGTATAAGCCAGTGGATTCAGGGAGAGCTCTAACAGTATAAACCAGTGGACTCAGGGAGAGCTCTAACAGTATAAGCCAGTGGATTCGGGGAGAGCTCTAACCGTATAAGCCAGTGGACTCAGGGAGAGCTCTAACAGTATAAGCCAGTGGACTCAGGGAGAGCTCTAACAGTATAAGAGTAAGATTCATAGTAAGCTAGTGGTGGATAGAAATGGTGACTTCAAGACAGAGAAATTGGGTGCCTGGCTATGGATGAAAAGAGATGGAACCAGTGTCATCTGTAGGGCACTCGGCGTATGCCACACACACACACAACATCCTGTTATGTTTAAATCAGATTTTCTCCATTCAAAGAGGTGGACAAGTTATTTTAGTATTAGAAGTTATTGCTTTTTGCAGTACAATATGATATGTTATCATCTATAGTTGCTAGTTATTTTAGTATAATAATGTATTAGAATGTGTTGCAGTACAATATGATATGGAATCAACCATAGTTGCTAATAACAGTTTTCCAGTATGGAAAAATAGAGATCTCTAGATTAAAAGGCCATACAGCAGAAACTATGAAAACACATTTTTGGATATAACAGAAGACACTAATTCATGACAATCACAGAATATTGTATTTTTTTCTATCAAGCCTATCTAAATTGCTACGGAATGTTTATTCACAGAGGTGTATATTTTAATTATACCAGTATATGACCTAACTTTTCACATTTTTAAGTGAAGAGAAGTTATTCATTAAAACAGGAATGTAAATAAATGACAGTAAACCCCCAACCGTAATATTTGTTCATCCACAAAATAAATCCTGAATTAACAGACAGTATTAAAATAATGTCTACAATGCAGTTATCAGTATCCATCTGCAGGTGCATGGAAGTAGGCCTGACGAACAGAGCAAGAAGTAAACTTCCACATTAAAATAATAAAGACTCAATATGTGACTCAGAGTATTACAGTAATGTATGATTCTTCCTCCCATATCACAACTCATGGTTACATGACCAGCCCCAAGGCAGTTAAACACTTGTAAACCATGTCACAGTGTAATCATGTTCAGGTAACTTCATAATGGATAAATCCCACAGTCTGTCTTCTGGGCTTCTAGTACAGTGACTTTCTACACTTTCTGTGCTAAAGCCTTTGGATTCTTCCTGGAACCCATCAAGACACCACACCACATGTCCTGGCCACAACCCAGTCTTCACCCTCGGTTTTAAAAGGCTAAGGAGGAACTGGCTACCCATGACTCACCAGTGGGTCTGGACCCACCACCATTTTGGGTCAACACTGCTCCAATTTAGCGTCTCAGTATCACAGCAGGCGCTGGCGACAGCTTGGCTTTGGAGGCGTTCTTGCGCGTGACGGTAGTGCAGCGCGTCAGGATCTCCTGCGCCCTGGGCCTGGGGGGCACCTTGGGGGTGGTGGGGGCCATCTTGAACAGGTTGGGGTCAGATCTTCCGTGGACCATCCTCCCCTCCGACACGCTGCTGTCGGGGTGGAGGCGGTCGGCCACCATGGGCGGCGGTGTGCGGGCGCGCCGGAGACGCTCGTCCATGTCGGCGCGGCTCAGGTTGAGTGACGAGCTGCAGGTCGACGAACTGAGATCGTCACTGAAGCTGAAGTCGCTGCCCTCGCTTCCCATGCTGCCCTCGCTTCCCATGCTGCCCTCGCTTCCCATGCTGCCAGCGAGGCTGTGCTTGTGTCTATCCACCTCCACCATGACAGTAGGTGTTGGAGTGCCCTTGCTGGGGTATGCCAGGGCAGGGGTGGTGACCATCACAGGTGAAGGGCTAGGCCGAGGCACAGATAGAACATTAAAAGAATGAGACTTGAGCTTGTCGGTAGGCTTGAGCTGATTTGGTGTGGAAGGACGGCAGCCGGGCAGCTGCAGGAGGTTGCCTTGGGAACAGCTGCGCTCGTGGGAGTGTCCGGCCAGTGTGTGGTCAGAGCTGGAGTCGTGGACCTGCAGCTGGGCCAGGTTGAGAGCCGCCAGGCGGACACGAGGGTTGTTGTAGGGCTGCAGGTACATGGCAGGTCCGTAGCCGGTCTTGCCATTGTATCTGTCAAGAGGAGAAAGAAGAAGTGAGAAATTGGAAACTGACATGAGTTTGGATTTCATATCAGAAATCCCAATGTTGTCAAAGCCTTGGTACAATATGTTATCCTAGGTAATGATAGACGACAAGTCTGTGGCCTTTGTGCACATTTGTCTGTCTAGCTTTCACTTAAATTGACAAGTCAATGTCCGTGTCCGAAATCTGGCTTGGCTACTACTTACGTAAACTGCATACTGTGTACTAATCTTACTACATTCTATTTTGAACGTACTGTTTAGTAATAAGGTATGCAGTAAGAAACAAATTCAGAATTTGAGATTATAACCCACTGGGCAAAAACTGATTGAATCAGTGTTGTTTCCATGTAATTCCATGTGATGACGTTCAATCAACATGGAAAACTGATTGGATTTGAAAAAAGTCAACGTAAGGGAATTTTGTCTTTTTTTCACCCAACATTTAACAATTTTTTGTTGAATTCACATTAGATGACAAATCAACCAAATGTAAATCAAAACTAGACGTTGAACTGACATCTGGAAGGTTCTATCTGCATTTTTGTCAAAATTGTATTATTGACATATCCTTATTCTGTTCAATGTTCTCTACCTATATACCCCCATTAATGTTGTGAAGTTCAAATGAATACTAGATAAAATTGCTGATACTATTCAAACAAATGAGGGTTCGGGACGTTAAAGCCAATTATCAAATAATATTTTTTCAGATAGAACCTTATTGGGTATTTGGACACGGCCATTGTCAAGAGAATCTTTGGATTTGATTCAGTGAAAGATAACAGCTAAGTAATTCAGTCATCTGTCAACTTCCAAGGGGAAGCTACCAACTGTTTTCTAATGATAGGGGCAGAACACGCTGAGAGGTTGTCTCAAAAGAGCATTGAGCAGACAATGGCTCAGCTATCTCTGGTATTGGGTTCTTCAGAATCAACTAATGATGACTTGTGATGTAGTGAGATAATTACAGCGTTGTTGTTTCCGCATGATATCTGATGGACGGGCACTGATACTCTGCATGCCTGTCTGCACCATGGCTTTCAATTCCCATTCACTTTCTATTCTCTCAATGCATCTGCTGTCATCTGACCATAGAATTAGTATGAGTTCTAATCATTTTGATTCCATGGTTCCGACAGTCTGGAAGTCATGCTTCTCTTTTACAGCTATAGCTATTGTATTCTCTCTGTTTAGTCAGACAGGTGTTGTTCAGTAACATACCTGATCAGCCACCAGCCATTGTCAGACTTCTGCAGGACTTCCACCACTGAGCCAATGTCCACAGACACCTCGTCTCCATTTGTGGCTTTGTAGCTTCTGACAGCACTGTACAGCACACCTATTTGTGGGCGATTCAGAATGTTAGGATAGGTGCAACATCAATATATGGCAATATACTGTCAGTGGTGGTCCCCACCTTGCAGTACATGTACAGTATTTGCAGTGTATATGTCTTGACGCTGGTGCATCAGCTATATGTGAATGTTTTATATATTTGTTGATGTGAACATTTTTGCAGACAGTACCCCTGATGATCCCCTCCCAGGCTATAGAAAACATAAATACATATGTGTAAGGGATAAGAGATGATGGTCTCTTACTTTCTCCATAGGACCCGTCACTATCGTCCTCCTCATCCCCCTCTACCTTCTCCAGGTATGGAGCAGGGAACCAGGCCATACGCTTGTCCTCATTCTCCACCAGCCACCAGCCTGGGAGAAGAGGGAGAGGGGTTAGACTGGACTGGTAATGGACATTTATGATCAGCTCTCTCAAACCCATTACATGTCACAGAATCAATACATTCATGCAGAGATTAAAAGTGATGCGATTTTACATGTTCATTACAAAGGAAAATACGTGCGCATTATACTTTACAGAAGGCAAATCACAGCAGACGTTCTCTCACCTGCTTTGTCTTTGATGAGCACGTCCAAGTTTTCGTCCACGGCCACTTTGAACGGCCGGTTCTTGGTGTCTTTGGTCTCATAGGGTGCCATGCACCGGTATGCCTCTGTTACGAACGGCTGCGTAACATTGCCAATGTTGACACTCTTGTCATGTCCAGCGGAATCCTCTGAAGGCATGATCATGATACTGAGGAAGGAAGTCACATTGTAAATGTATGACTATTTATTGTACTGAATTAAATCACCAAAACATAACGGGACACTGGATTTGAAGTCGATCCACTTGTGCGTAATACTGTGCGTAATGCTCAGGACACAGTGGTATTCCCTAAGCAATGTGCGTAATTCTCACTATAATCTACCTATTCTTGGCGAACTCTGGCTGTAGATCTTGGTCCTTGGGGTGGAAGTACCGGATGAGTTCAGGACACTGTGAGACGCGTGGGTCACAGCTGAGGAGCTCGCTGCAGTATTTCTCCAAAAACTTGAGCTGGACCATCGACTTGCTTGGACCATTATTCTTTGTGTTTATCTTCATCCTCCAGTCTGATGAAGGAATATACGCCGATTACTAATTATTTCTTATTAATGATTTATTAGTTAATAAAGGATACAAATGATAGACATCAACCGGCAACGTGATATTAAAAGTAAAACATAGGCCTACCTCGAAATCTAGGAATAATTCTGTCCGATTTTTTAAGTGGGTTCGAAGGTGGGAATTTCTTCTTCATTTGTTCCTGTTTTGGATAAATAGTTTGGCATAAGTAAGAAAAGCATGGCTACATATTATATTTTGCATTTATGTAGCCTACATTAGATCAGACAATTTGAACTGTAGTTGATGATGTAACTTACATTAAGTGTCTTGAAGTCCTTGAAGGTTCTGTAAACAATGATGTCATTCTGATCTGACCAAAGCACCGATGTCATGTACATCTGGACATTTGAAAGAAGTTATACATATCAATTAAATACAGCAAACAAGAATCAACAATTTTCGGGAAATTATTAATTAACAGGCATAAAAAATAGTTGTACATCTCATGCAGAAATCTGGAGAAATATCCCATAACCACAGCAGTATTATTACATGCATCAAGTATCCATACTTTGCTTTTCTCCTTGTGCATCACTCCAATCAGTCGGACATTAACCGGATACCGTTGCTCCTCCATGTTAGTCAGTAAAAAGCCTAGATGCGTAAAGTCCTATGGAGATGTAACTAACTGAGTGGATCTGAAATGGTCAACAGGTTAATATCTCTCTCCGAGTAAGAAGGCTTGGCGGTAGAGGCGCGTAAGCAAACAAATAGGAGGACAATATTTGCGTCACGTGAGCAGCTCCCGCTGTAGTGGCGCAAGTGTGGGAAGTACACTGTTGTAACCAATGCGTCATCATTTCAGTGCAGTGATACCAATTTAGCAATTTTGTTTCTAGATTTAGAAACTTTTCAGAGTACCCTGGCAACTTTTTTTTCAAACAGCACCTAGCAACAAATGTAGGTACTTTTAAAAATGTATTTGGAACTTTTAGCAACTTTTGAAAAGTGACTCAAATGCTAAAATGCACTAATTTTCCCTCTAAATTACACCAAAACGATTTTCTCTGTCACATACTCAGTCACAACACACGTGCCTGGCTGCAATTGTGCATTGTGAGTGACGTCAGCAGCAGGCGCTCAGCTCGTGCACAGGCAGCAGCAGGCCAGCAGCAATTTCAGCAAATTAAAAATCATTGTTGGCTGACTGCAGCAGCAGTAGTATGCGTTCGACGAGACAAACCCAATGAATATAGTTGGTCGCAAATGTTTGATCTTGAACAGAACTTACAACATCAATCCACATGTCTCAATCAAAATTGTACAGCCATAAGTACAGAAAAGAGTGGGAGTCTGTACCTGGACTTAAATTGTGGCTGAAGCCAGTAATTGGGGATGATTGACGGGCATACTGTGCATACTGCAAATCAGATATGCTTGCAAAAATGCAAAAACATTGTGCTACAGCAAAGCATATGAATAAATCAAAACCGTACAACCCCACAACGCAGTCTACATTAACACAGTTGGTTAAAAAAGTGGATAACTGCAAAAGCGCAGAAACGACTATTTTTTTATTTATTTATTTATTTCACCTTTATTTAACCAGGTAGGCTAGTTGAGAACAAGTTCTCATTTGCAACTGCGACCTGGCCAAGATAAAGCATAGCAATTCGACACATACAACAACACAGAGTTACACATGGAATAAACAAAGCATACAGTCAATAATACAGTAGAACAAAAAGAAAACAAAAAAGTCTATATACAGTGAGTGCAAATGATGTAAGTTAAGGCAATAAACAGGCCATGGTGGTGAAGTAATTACAATATAGTAAGTAAACACTGGAATGGTAGATGTGCAGAAGATGAATGTGCAAGTAGAGATACTGGGGTGCAAAGGAGCAAGATAAATAAATACAGTATGGGGATGAGGTAGGTAGATAGATGGGCTGTTTACAGATGGGCTATGTACAGGTGCAGTGATCTGTGAGCTGCTCTGACAGCTGGTGCTTAAAGCTAGTGAGGGAAATATGAGTCTCCAGCTTCAGAGATTTTTGCAGTTCGTTCCAGTCATTGGCAGCAGAAAACTGGAAGGAAAGACGACCAAAGGAGGAATTGGCTTTGGGGGTGACAAGTGAGATATACCTGCTGGAGCGCGTGCTACGAGTGGGTGCTGCTATGGTGACCAGTGAGCTGAGATAAGGCGGGGCTTTACCTAGCAGAGACTTGTAGATAACCTGGAGCCAGTGGGTTTAGCGACGAGTATGAAGCAAGGGCCAACCAACGAGAGCGTACAGGTCGCAATGGTGGGTAGTGTATGGGGCTTTGGTGACAAAACGGATGGCACTGTGATAGACTGCATCCAGTTTGTTGAGTAGAGTGTTGGAGGCTATTTTATAGATGACATCATCGAAGTCGAGGATCGGTAGGATGGTCAGTTTTACGAGGGTATGTTTGGCAGCATGAGTGAAGGATGCTTTGTTGCGAAATAGGAAGCCAATTCTAGATTTAATTTTGGATTGGAGATGCTTAATGTGAGTCTGGAAGAAAGGGTTTATAGTCTAACCAGACACCCAGGTATTTGTAGTTGTCCACGTATTCTAAGTCAGAGCCGTCCAGAGTAGTGATGCTGGACGGGCGAGCAGGTGCGGGCAGTGATCGATTGAATAGCATGCATTTAGTTTTACTTGCATTTAAGAGCAGTTGGAGGCCACGGAAGGAGAGTTGTATGGCATTGAAGCTCGTCTGGAGGTTAGTTAACACAGTGTCCAAAGAGAGGCCAGAAGTATACAGAATGGTGTCGTCTGCGTAGAGGTGGATCAGAGAATCACCACGAGCAAGAGCAACATCATTGATGTATACAGAGAAGAGAGTCGGCCCGAGAATTGAACCCTGTGGCACACCCATAGAGACTGCCAGAGGTCCGGACAACAGGCCCTCCGATTTGACACACTGAACTCTATCAGAGAAGTAGTTGGTAAACCAGGCGAGGCAATCATTTGAGAAACCAAGGCTGTCGAGTCTGCCAATAAGAATGTGGTGATTGACAGAGTCGAAAGCCTTGGCCAGGTCGATGAATACGGCTGCACAGTAATGTCTCTTATCGATGGCGGTTATGATGTCGTTTAGGACCTTGAGCGTGGCTGAGGTGCACCCATGACCAGCTCTGAAACAAGATTGCATAGCGGAGAAGGTACGGTGGGATTCGAAATGGTCGGTAATCTGTTTGTTAACTTGGCTTTCGAAGACGATAGATATAGGTCTGTAGTAGTTTGGGTCTAGAGTGTCACCCCCTTTGAAGAGGGGGATGACCGCGGCAGCTTTCCAATCTTTGGGAATCTCAGACGATACTATGGCAATGGCCACTGCAGAGCATTGTTCGCTGCCAGCATGCGATCATTTGGGTATGGCTTGCAAAGCTGCCTTTTCAGATTCTGTGGCAGCAACAAGCTTCCAAATGCACCGCACCAAGTGCACAGAAATTATTAGGGGAGTACTGGCTCCTTATTTTCTCAAAAGGGTAACATCAGATGTGGGGGATGAAAATTTCAGTCTCCTTTTGGATGAGTCCACTGATGTCAGTGTCTCGAAATACCTGTGTGTGGTGATTCGGTATTTCAGTGCTAAAACAAGAACCGTTGTGTCCACATTTCCCGGGCTGGTTGAATTGGAGGGGGGCGATGCCAGATCAATAGCAAAGGCGGTAGTTGTGTTTCTTGAGAAGTGTAACCTTAAAAAAGAAAATCTTCAGGGTATTGGCACTGATAATGCGTCCGTGATGACTGGGGTGCACAACGGGATGCACATGATTTTAAAGGAAGAATGTGCATTGCCCAATTTGGTACTAATCCACTGTGTGTGCCAGTCTTTACAATTGGCTGTCTGCGCAGCATCCAAAGAAACCATCCCTAGGAGTGTTGAGTGCTTAATCAGGGAAACTACAACTGGTTTTCGATTTCCCTAAAACGGCGTGAGGCGTACAAAGCCGTGTATGCCACCATTAATTGTGGCCAGAAACCCCTGCAGATCACCAAAGTGTGTGCCACACGTTGGCTATCGATTGAGCCTGCGGTAACTCGTATATTGAGCCAGTGGGAAGAACTGAAACTCCACTTTGAGTTGACCAAGGCCAGTGAGCGTTGCTACATGGCGGATGTGCTCCATGCCATGTACATGGACAAGACCAACTATGTCTACCTGACATTCTTGAAATCAATCCTGTCTGACGTACAAGTTGCAGTGAAGTCATTTGAGGGTGAGAAAACAGATCCTGTCAAGCTTTTGGACAATCTGGTACACCTCTTAACATCAATTTGCAGCAGAGTAGTCAACCCTATGGCAAAAATTGATGTCCGGAAGGATGCCATTGATTGACATCTCAGTCCATCACCATACCTTCGGTACCTTTTCGAGAGCACGGTGTACCAACTCAGTCTTGCGCCGGAGGACAAAAAGGTAATTCGGAGACAGTGCATCAACTACATTGTTGCTTTAAGCAAGGAGCTGCAAGCAAGGCTCCCAGACAACCTTGAAGCCTTGCGAAACATGGCCTTGTTCAGTGTTAAGGAAACGCTAAAGCACAATAAAGGCACCACTGAAATTATTAAATTAGCTGAGCTACTGGGATACAAGCCCCAAACAATTGATAAAATTGTTTCCCAGTGGAGAAACATCCATCTGTTTAGGTGGGACTCAACCGAAAATACAGTCGAGTCTTGGAGTGACGTCAATAACTACACGGACTCTTCCGGGTCAAATCCATTTGAAGAACTGTGCAAAGCTCCACTCGCTGCCCTCTCCTTGCCACCCTCAAATGCGTAGGTTGAACGGATCTTCAGCCAAATGAGTGTGGTCAAGTTAAGAAATAGCATGTCACTGCACACTCTCAACTCTATACTCCTGGTGCGGCATGGACTGAAGCTGGCTGGTGATACTTGTTACCAGCATAAACTACCAAGTGAAGTTCTGCAGCAGTTTGGCACCACAGCAGCATACAGCTTTAAGGCCACTCCATCCTCTACTGCTGGTTCCAGCTCCGTGACAATGCAGTTGGACAGTGAAGATGAAGAGGATTTCCTTGCCAATCTATGATTCATCATATTTACAGTACATATGCAAGGACTGGACTTTCTGTAACTGGCGGAGACACACAGCTGATGGTGGCAGTGTGTACTGCAGTGTGTGCGAAAACAGTGGCAATATCTGGAAGAAACCATTGAGCAGCTAGCCAGCCAAGCAGCACAACAACCCGGAGAGAGCTGGAGAGAGATGCCAAGCGCATACATCATTATTTGAGTTAAGTTGCTTGTTCAATAAGACAGCATACAGTGAGGGAAAAAAGTATTTGATCCCCTGCTGATTTTGTACGTTTGCCCACTGACAAAGAAATGATCAGTCTATAATTTTAATGGTAGGTTAATTTGAACAGTGAGAGACAGAATAACAACAAAATAATCTAGAAAAACGCATGTCAAAAATGTTATATAATGATTTGCATTTTAATGAGGGAAATAAGTATTTGACCCCTCTGCAAAACATGACTTAGTACTTGGTGGCAAAACCCTTGTTGGCATTCACAGAGGTCAGATGTTTCTTGTAGTTGGCCACCAGGTTTGCACACATCTCAGGAGGGATTTTGTCCCACTCCTCTTTGCAGATCTTCTTCAAGTCATTAAGGTTTCGAGGCGGACGTTTGGCAACTCAAACCTTCAGCTCCCTCCACAGATTTTCTATGGGATTAAGGTCTGGAGACTGGCTAGGCCACTCCAGGACCTTAATGTGCTTCTTGAGCCACTCCTTTGTTGCCGTGTGTTTTGGGTCATTGTCATGCTGGAATACCCATCCACGACCCATTTTCAATGCCCTGGCTGAGGGAAGGAGGTTCTCACCCAAGATTTGATGGTACATGGCCTCGTCCATCGTCCCTTTGATGCGGTGAAGTTGTCCTGTCCCCTTAGCAGAAAAACACCCCCAAAGCATAATGTTTCCACCTCCATGTTTGACGGTGGGGATGGTGTTCTTGGGGTTATAGGCAGCATTCTTCCTCCTCCAAACACGGCGAGTTGAGTTGATGCCAAAGAGCTCCATTTTGGTCTCATCTGATCACAACACTTTCACCAAGTTGTCCTCTGAATCATTCAGATGTTCATTGGCAAACTTCAGACGGGCATGTATATGTGCTTTCTTGAGCAGGGGGACCTTGCGGGCGCTGCAGGATTTCAGTCCTTCACAGCGTAGTGTGTTACCAATTGTTTTCTTGGTGACTATGGTCCCAGCTGCCTTGAGATCATTGACAAGATCCTCCCGTGTAGTTCTGGGCTGATTCCTCACCGTTCTCATGATCATTGCAACTCCACGAGGTGAGATCTTGCATGGAGCCCCAGGCCGAGGGAGATTGACAGTTCTTTTGTGTTTCTTCCATTTGTGAATAATCGCACCAACTGTTGTCACCTCACCAAGCTGCTTGGCGATGGTCTTGTAGCCCATTCCAGCTTTGTGTAGGTCTACAATCTTGTCCCTGACATCCTTGGAGACCTCTTTGGTCTTGGCCATGGTGGAGAGTTTGGAATCTGATTGATTTATTTTTTTCTGTGGACAGGTGTCTTTTATACAGTTAACAAGCTGAGATTAGGAGCACTCCCTTTAAGAGTGTGCTCCTAATCTCAGCTCGTTACCTTTATAAAAGACACCTGGGAGCCAGAAATCTTTCTGATTGAGAGGGGGTCAAATACTTATTTCCCTCATTAAAATGCAAATCAATTTATAACATTTTGGACATGCGTTTTTCTGGATTTTTTTGTTGTCATTCTGTCTCTCACTGTTCAAATAAACCTATCATTAAAATTATAGACTGATCATTTCTTTGTCAGTGGGCAAACGTACAAAATCATCAGGGGATCAAATACTTTTTTCCCTCACTGTATATACCTTGTTATTAGCCTGTACCTGTAATTGTTGATCAGTTAGGTAGCATGTTAACTAACTACCAATACACTGCTTAAAACTATAATGTTCAGAATGTGTAGGTTTACTAGTTAAAAAGAAAATAAATAATATGTAATTGTTCAATAATGTGTAATTGTTCAATAATTCAATGTTTTGTGTTTAAAAATAAAAATGTGATCATATAAAATGTGTTGTGTTTCTATTACTTTTACAAATACAAATATATGATAATAAACAAACAAATCTAAACTAACAAATGTCAAAGGATATTTTTTGCCGAGATGGCCAGTCAATTTGTGTAACGTTATTGTGTATTCTACGTAATGAAGTAGTTTTACGTTATTTCGTAATGACGTCATCACGCAATGACATCACAACTTCATTTAGGAACAAATCGACCTCCCTCTAGCAACTTCCCTGAAAATTTGTTGGCAACACTGTTTCAGTGGCGACCCATCATTCAGGGCAGGTGGGGAAGACCCTGTTTCGAGCCCCATCTGTTGAGCTAAAAAAAAAAAAAAAATATATATATATATATATATATATATGTATATATATATATATATGTGTTTTTGTTGTTGCTTGTTTTGCATGTTATTTTGGCATTAATACGTGTCACATAACAGTTTTCAAACAATATGAAATAATAATTGAGTTAATAAAGCTGCATACAAACATGGTCTCTTTTTTGCTTTCTTGAGTAAGGCAGCTCCAAAATGCAGGCATTTCAGCCTAGCTCAGTGCTTTATGTGGTGGTGGGATAGCCTGCGGAAAATACGGAGTGTAGGGGTTGGTAATGTTCTCTAGTTGCGCCGTGATTGGCTCAGTGTTCTGTCACTCATGGGGACACTACGTCACCGCAAATTCAACAGGGAGAGCTCGAAAATTCAAGCACCTTGGGTGCTGCCATAGAGTTACATTAGAAGTGCCCGTTCAAGAAGGTTCAAGGTCATTGGCCACAGATAAAATTACATCAAATCACGTTATATCTACAGTAGCTTTGATTGGACTGATCATGTCAACATCATACCTTCAAAATCGTAGCTAGTAAGCTAGAAGTCATCATCATGAATAAACTTGACAATCTACTGGTAAATCCTTTTCAAAGTATAGATAAAACGTATCGTGCTCATAAACATGACACAAGTTGGAAATCGCAAATTCAACAATGAGTGGTTTGGAAGGAATCAGTGGCGGCTAACTGCAAGTGTGGCAATGTCACAGTATCTAACGAAGGTGGCGCCCCTCCTCGGTCGGGCGGCGCTCGCCGGTCGTCGTCGCCGGCCTATTAGCTGCCACCGATCGTTGTTTCTGTGTCTTTTGGTTTTGTCTGTCTATCCCGCACCTGTTTTGTGTTTGTCATTAGTGGGGGGTTATTTAGTGTGTATTTTCAGTTGGGGTTCTCGTGCGGGATTGTTTATTTGTTCACTCAGGACAGTTGTAATTATATCCGATTAGTATACATTATATTGTTTGTTTTCCAGTGCGCTTATTTGTTTTGGGAAAAGTGTTTTCTCCTGGCGGACTTCGCCACGCGCCCTGTGCCCTACGGCTGTTGCATTTTTTATTTATTATTAAAACTCAGTTGCTCCGGCCCTCTGTCTCCTGCTCCTGATTCCACATCTCCACTGGTCCTAGACAATCGTGACAGAATCCCGCACCTCAATGGAGTCAGCAGGAGCAGAAGCGCCGTCCATGGCTGAGCAGGTCTCTCAACACGCCAGCCTCCTCCACCGCCTAGGCTCGGCCATGGACCAGGTGTTGGCCCGGTTGGAGAACTGGGAGAGAGGTGCTTCCCCAGCTGGACCAGCTCCGGTCCCTCACCCTGCGCCCCTACACACACCCCCTGAAGCGGGCGCCGGTGGTATCCGGATTACTCCTCCCCGGGAGTTCGATGGGACGGCCGCTGGGTGCAAGGGGTTCTTGCTCCAATTGGAACTATACCTGGCGACCGTCCGCCCCCCCCCCCCCTCCGACGAAGAGAGGGTGAGCGTCCTCGTCTCCTGTCTCACGGGTCGAGCCCTAGAATGGGCCAATGCGGTCTGGGATGGCCCAGACTCGGCTCGGGGCGACTACCCTGAGTTCACCCGGAAGCGGTTTTCGATCATCCCCTCGGAGGGCAGGGCGGCGGGTGAGCGGTTATTCCATTTGAGACAGGAGACGAGGAGCGCTCAGGATTTCGCCCTGGAATTCCGGACTCTCGCCGCTGGATCGGGGTGGAACGAGCGGGCCTTGATAGACCACTATAGGTGTAGCCTTCGCGAGGACGTCCGCCGGGAGCTGGCCTGTAGGGACAACGCCTCCACCCTAGACCAACTGGTGGACTTGTCCATTAGACTGGACAACCTGCTGGCTTCCCGGGGACGTTCCAGTCGGGGCCTGTTCGTTCCGCCTCCCAGTCCCCCCGCTCCACAGCCCATGGAGATAGGGGGGGCTGCGTCGAGGAGGACCGGAGGGGGGGGGTCTCTCCTGCACCCGATGTGGACGCAGAGGACACACTGTGGACCGGTGCTGGAGTGGTCCCCCCGGGAGTTCGGAGGGCAGGCAGAGCACTACTTCGAACCCCCAGGTGAGTCCGCACCAGCCACACCCAAAGCCCCCTGTCGATCACATGTACACCTCGGTTTGTTTTCCAGATTTTTCCCCTCACTTCCAGTATAAGGCACTAGTCGATTCAGGTGCAGCTGGGAGTTTTATGGACTGTGGGTTAGCGAAGAGGTTAGGGATTCCCCTGGTTCAGCTGGACCACCCCTTCCCCGTGCACGCCCTAGATAGTCGACCGCTAGGGTCAGGCCAAGTAGGGGAGGTCACAGTGCCACTGGTTATGCAGACGTGGGGGGGTCATGAGGAGCGTATCAGCCTGTTCCTTATTGACTCCCCAGCGTTTCCGGTGGTACTGGGAATCCCCTGGCTAGCCACGCACAACCCTCAGATTTCGTGGAGACAGATGGCTCTTTCGGGGTGGTCGAGGGAGTGCTCAGGTAGGTGCATAGGAGTTTCTATCGGTGCGACTACGGTGGAGAGTCCAGACCAAGTCTCCACCGTGCACATTCCCTCAGAGTATGCCGATTTGGCTATCGCCTTCAGTAAGACGAAGGCGACTCTATTACCACCCCATCGACGAGGGGATTGTGCGATAAACCTCCAGGCCGACGCGGTTCTTCCTAGGAGTCACGTGTATCCTCTGTCTCAGGAGGAGACAGTGGCTATGGATACATACGTCACTGAGTCCTTGAGACAGGGATACATTCGGCCATCTAAGTCCCCCGTCTCCTCAAGTTTTTTTTTCGTGAAGAAGAAGGAGGGAGGTCTGCGCCCGTGCATTGACTATAGAGGTCTAAATGCTATCACAGTGGGTTTCAGTTACCCGCTACCTCTCATTGCTACGGCAGTGGAGTCATTTCACGGGGCGCGCTTCTTCACGAAATTAGATCTCAGGAGCGCATATAACCTGGTGCGTATCCGAGATGGAGACGAGTGGAAAACCGCATTTAGTACCACATCGGGCCATTATGAGTACCTCGTCATGCCGTGTGGGTTAAAGAACGCTCCCGCTGTCTTCCAATCCTTTGTGGACGAGGTCCTTCGGGACATGCTCGGGCAGGGTGTGGTGGTGTACATCGATGACATCCTGATTTGCTCCGCCACACGCGCCGAGCATGTGTCCCTGGTGCGTAAAGTGCTTGGGCGGCTGCTGGAGCATAACCTATACGTCAAGGCGGAGAAATGTGAGTTCTCCAAACGAGCCGTCTCATTTCTAGGATATCGCATTTCCACCTCGGGAGTGGAGGTGGAGTGCTTTCAAGAGCTTTCATTGTCTGCTTATATGCCCCCTTTATTTATCCTACGGATCTAACTTGGTGTACAGGGAGAATACTGTAAGAACAGTCCATGTTCTGAATTCTGCCTCTGTACATTTCAAAAGTGCTGAACAAATAGTTATATTGACTATGTCCGTCTTAGCTCGCTCATTAATGTCTTAATCGAAATTACGGATTGCCTCTTATCCGCTCGTCATCCCCTTATGCCATAGTTTGTACATCTCAATTGTCAGTAGAAACCACATTTGTTTAAACAAGTCAGCCATATAAGCTATGTTTTTTTTAAAGGCAGTAAATGAGGCTAAATTATCTGTTTCGCTGCCAGACAAGGCTCCGCTGATAGCCAGGTAATTTGTCTGATTTTCTGTAATAATGGTATGGGTATAATAATGCATTTTATTTTGTAAAGTGGTTTCTTGCATCGAACAACAATAACATTTTCAGTCACCTTGTCTGAAGGACAAATGGATAAACAGGTTGATGTCAAGCTCTGCATGTTTTTTTTCAAAAGTCTCAGAATGTAGGCCTACATTGAACACCACACATTGGCTGCTACTGTAGGCTGAATGATAGAACAGCTATTTCCATGTTAAAATGTTATGGGATGCATTTTCTCCATTGTTTTTGATGATAGGCCTACATTATAATCAAATAGCCACAGTAGCCTACTTGGCGATTGTTAAAACTGATCTTAAAGTGGATACAGCCTCAGTGTTCACAGGAACACTGGAAGTTGCATTTTCACAGTGTTGAAGTTTGCACTCAGCAGACCTGAAATTTGACATTTTTGAGTGAACATTGGTTGCAACACGTATATGCCTACCTGCAGCCTGCAGGCACACTCAGCATCTCTCTGGAGATATTGCATTTATTGCTTTTACTGAGCTTTGATGACATGTCATTTTATTACTTGTGATAAATTAGTAGTCATTTTATTATAGTAGACAGGCCCACCTCTTCTCTATTCAGTGAAACACAACAGCTACAACAGCCATATAAAATAAGCACAGAAGAAAAACAGTTCTGCCTTTAACTGCCTGTTTTTGGAAGCTCATTTCTTCCCTGCCTATACTGGGTTAACCTTTGGACTCAGATCCCAGGGATTACACTGATTCATGTTGTGCCCATTCCTTATTAACCTGGTGTGAAATGGAAATGTTTTTTTTGCATATCCTACAGAGAATGGGGTCACAGCGGGGGATCAGCTATTATTGATGGCAACACTGGAGCAATTAGGGTTACGTGCTTTGCTCAAGGACAGATTGATAGATTTTTCACCTATTTGGCTCAGCAACTCAAACTAGCGATCTTTCGGTTACTGGCCCGATGCTCTAATGTCTCGATCACACCGACAGCATCTTTGCAATTTGGTACACCAGAGGTACATTCATTTCCCCTGGAACGCTGCAGTGAGTTCCGTGAGGTGCATACGTTGGATTTATCGAATGTATGCATCAGACTGTATGTGAAGACGGCCTGACAGAAATGGTAGCAGAAGGTGAACGTTGAACTTTTGTTTAACACATATCCAGATGATGCTATGTCAGTGGAGGCTGCTGAGGGGAGGACGGATCATAACACTCCATTCCAGCCGTTATTATAAGCCGTTCTCCACTCAGCAGCCTCCACTGTGCTGGGTACCGTTTTGTGCAATAACACAGTAGGTGGGTTCAAGGCGTAACCACTAGGCTACCTGCCGCCAGTAGGGGAGGGGAGCCAGGAATGGCCCGTATTCATAAAGCAGAGGCCATATAAAGAGAATTAATAAAATGATGGCATAATTGCGAATGTACCTTTCTCAAACTCGGTCCTCGGTACTACAAGAGGTGCACGTTTTGTTTTTTTGCCCTAGCACTACACAGCTGATTCAAATAATCAACTAATCATCAAGCTTTGGTAATTTGAATCAGCTGTGTGATGTTAGGGCAAAAACCAACATTTCCACTCCTTGGGGTTGTGAGGACGGAGTTTGGGAAACGCTGCCATTGGAGCAAAGCAGGAAGTAAAAGCAGAACGTGTACCCATCAATATGTACTGTGATTTGTTGATTAAACTCAACTGACATTAGAAAAATACATTATATTCCACGAGTCACATCAGTTAACATAATTTGAATGAACATTCTACATTACCATGGAAATTATTGCATCACAGTACCAGGCACTGGCATCATTGCGTGTGCACCCATGACTTTACCAGTCAAGGTGCCAAGGTTAGAGGTTGCAAGCCCGCTCTATTCATTATATTTCTATGGCAGAGGTGGCTGAACTTAGTTGTAGCAGGGACTAAAGGTTGCCCTATTGCCTGGGGAAAGTGACCTGAGCAGTTAGGCAAGTTGAGCCTGCTCTAAAGGTTTTTTACTGAAAACAAACTGTGAGGAATTCCAGTAGGTGTAGCCTAAAACGGATCATTCTGGTTCATTCCCATTGTTTAAGTGAAAGATGGACAATTTATGGCGTTAATGGCAGCAGGGCAGGTTGAGACTGCCCTCTGGGCAAAAACTGCTTGAACATTGTTTCCACATTTCAACAACAAAAATTAAATGTGATAATGTTGAATCAACGTGTAAAACTGATTGGATTTGCAGAGTCAACTTTTAACCTGAATCCAATGACATGGTGAAATGTTGTTGATTTCACGTTATTGGTCTCCTAGCTAAAGCCTACAGAATCAACCACGTCTCTCAACAACCAGCACATCATTGTTTAACTTCCATTAAGTTAGCCCCCTGTACCTCTCTGATTCAGAGCGGTTGGGTTAATCAGAGCGGTTGGGTTTATCAGAGCAGTTGGGTTAATCAGAGCGGTTGGGTTAATCAGAACGGTTGGGTTTATCAGAGCGGTTGGGTTAATCAGAGCGGTTGGGTTAATCAGAGCGGTTGGGTTAATCAGAGCGGTTGGGTTAATCAGAGCGGTTGGGTTTATCAGAGCGGTTGGGTTAATCAGAGCGGTTGGGTTAATCAGAGCGGTTGGGTTTATCAGAGCGGTTGGGTTAATCAGAGCGGTTGGGTTTATCAGAGCGGTTGGGTTAATCAGAGCGGTTGGGTTAATCAGAGCGGTTGGGTTAATCAGAGAGGTTGGGTTAATCAGAGCGGTTGGGTTAATCAGAGCGGTTGGGTTAATCAGAGCGGTTGGGTTCATCAGAGCGGTTGGGTTAATCAGAGCGGTTGGGTTAATCAGAGCGGTTGAGTTAATCAGAGCGGTTGGCTTAATCAGAGCGCTTGGGTTAATCAGAGAGGTTGGGTTAATCAGAACGATTGAGTTAATCAGAGCGGTTGGGTTAATCAGAGCGGTTGGGCTAATCAGAGCGGTTGGGTTAATCAGAGAGGTTGGGTTAATCAGAGCGGTTGGGTTAATCAGAGCGGTTGGGTTAATCAGAGCGGTTGGGTTAATCAGAGCGGTTGGGTTTATCAGAGCGGTTGGGTTAATCAGAGCGGTTGGGTTTATCAGAGCGGTTGGGTTAATCAGAGCGGTTGGGTTTATCAGAGCGGTTGGGTTAATCAGAGCGGTTGGGTTTATCAGAGCGGTTGGGTTAATCAGAGCGGTTGGGTTTATCAGAGCGGTTGGGTTAATCAGAGCGGTTGGGTTAATCAGAGCGTTTGGGTTAATCAGAGAGGTTGGGTTAATCAGAGCGGTTGGGTTAATCAGAGCGGTTGGGTTAATCAGAGCGGTTGGGTTAATCAGAGCGGTTGGGTTTATCAGAGCGGTTGGGTTTATCAGAGCGGTTGGGTTAATCAGAGCGGTTGGGTTTATCAGAGCGGTTGGGTTTATCAGAGCGGTTGGGTTTATCAGAGAGGTTGGGTTAATCAGAGCGGTTGGGTTTATCAGAGCGGTTGGGTTTATCAGAGCGGTTGGGTTAATCAGAGCGGTTGGGTTTATCAGAGCGGTTGGGTTAATCAGAGCAGTTGGGTTTATCAGAGCGGTTGGGTTAAATGCGGAAGACACATTTTGGTTGAATCCATTAGTTATAAAAATATTTGATTCAGCTGTGCAACTGATTAGATATCCCCTTTCCCTTTAACTCTGAACTCTGCACTTGGTTTCTTTCTTCATTCAAAATCCTCTCTGGTCGTCACTAGTTACCTTCAGCCCCAACGTCATAATTATGGCTAAACCTATTTCTACAATTGCTCTTCTTAAAATCTGATTAAAACCTGACCCTAACCACACTGCTAACCTTATTCCTAACCTTAACTTAAAATTGCTTTTTTGTCTTAATTTATCATGATTTTTTAAGATAGACAATTTTGCACTTTGACTGTGGTTACTAGTGACAACCCTCTCCTGATTGCTTGCCCCGTGAGAGAGAGAACACACATTTATGGAAAACAAGGTATGCAGTTTAGTTGTCCTCTAAATCTAACTAGAAGGATCAATTTTATAGCTAGCTAACAAAACTACTAACGTTAGCTGTAGTAGCCCAGCTAGCTAACGTTAATAATTTAGACTCACTGAGTAAATATATTTGGCACAGGATTAAGATTAAACGATATGCTGAGGCTACGCGAGGCCAAGTAATGTTGGCATATTATTTTATTTCCACAGCTGGTGATTGTTCACAAATGTTTGTGGTGCAAATGTCAGTCTCAAAGTCCCAGGGATTTCCACACTATGAGTTAGGAATAATACTGTGAAAATTATGATAATGCCTTTTTAGTGTAAGAGGTGTTTGAAAGGCCTGAAATTTCAGCCTTTTCTTCTTGATCTGGTTGGCGGATCGCATCCAACTTTTAGGTGCATATACTGCCACCTACTGTACTGGTATGTGAGGCCATTCATGGCCTATCTATATTAAATGATTTGATATGATACAAGTATAAATTCTAACGTAACTTCTTCCCACATCTCAACAGTCTAAACTCTAACATAATCTCTACCCACATCGGTTACCTGCTTCTTGTTTATCTAATTGATTAGCTCAAATAGCGCACTTAGCGATGTGCTCACCTTCCTTTCACCAATCGTGTGAGGCCATTCACGGCATACCTACAATACATACTTTGATACAATACTAGTCTAAATTTCAACATAACCTCTACCCACATCTCAACATTCTAAACTCTAATGTAACCTCGACCCACATCTCAATGTACTTAAACCAACCTCAGCCTCCCAGTGACTTGAATTACAGGCTCGCGCCACCGCAACCATCTATTTCAGCCTTTTTTGGTGGGATGGAGTTTTGGCCTACCAGGTGGTAAATGTAATTAATAGACCAATAAGAAAGAGTTCCAGAACTCTCTGCCAATAACAGCTACACTGAACTAAACTATAAACTCAACATGTAAAGTGTTGGTCCAATGTTTCATGAGCTGAAATAAAAGATCCCAGAAATTTTCCATATGAACAAAAAGCTTATTTCTCTCAAATTGTGCACAAATGAGTTTAGATCCCTGTTAGTGAGCATTTATCCTTTGCAAAGATAATCCATCCACCTGACAAGTGTGGCATATCAAGAAGCTGATTAAACAGCATGATCATTACACAGGTGCACCTTGTGCTGGGGACAATAAAAAGCCACTCTAAAATGTGTGCTTTTGTCACACAACACAATGTCACAGATGTCTCAAGTTGAAGGAGCGTGAAATCGGCCTGCTGACTGCAGGAATTTCCACAAGAGCTATTGCCAAATTGAATGTTCTGAAACAAAGCTGAAAATTCCCAAGTTCTTTCATGGCCTGCATACTCACCAGACATGTCACCACCCATTGAGCCGTTTGAGATGCTCTGGATTGATGTATCAGTAAGTTCCAGTTCCCCCCAATATCCAGGAACTTCGCACAGCCATTGAAATTGAGTGGGACAACATTCCACAAGCCACATTCAACATTCTGATCAACTCTATGCGAAGGAGATGTGTCACGCTGCATGAGGCAAATGGTGGTCACACCAGACACTGACTAGTTTTCTGATTTATGACCAACAGATGCATATCCGTATTCCCAGTCATGTGAAATCCATACATTAGGGCCTAACAAATGTATTTCAATTTACTGATTGCCTTAAATGAACTGCAACTCAGTAAAATCTTTGAAATTGTTGCATGTTGCATTTATATATTTTTGTTCAGTTTACATTGAAACCTGTCTGTCTTTTTTATTGTTCTAAGTTCACTGCTTAACATTGTGTGTATAGAGTGAAATTCATATTTAAAGACATTGTAACCATTCTTTGCATAACGCTCAGCCCTGCTATAGTAGTTCACTAAACTACAGAGTATGTTGTCCATTGAAGTTGTTGTCTCTGGCTTTTAAAAAATATATTTTCAGAATGAATAATAACAAAGTTTGTGGTCATTTGAAATGGTCTGATCCAACTTAGGCCAGGAGTGTTTCCAATTCACATGACCCGACAAGAAAACCCCCAGCCCTATAATATCACAGGTAATAATATTTTGTCATAGCCTATGAATAGGACCCAGAGTTTTACCTGACCAGGTCATGAGGCCATGCTCCTTATAGGACACATCACTGCACTCTATACTCCTCTGTAAACTGGTCCTCTGTATACCCGTCGCAAGACCCACTGGCTGATGCTTATTTATAAAACCCTCTTAGGCCTCACTCCCCCCTATCTGAGATATCTACTGCAGCCCTCATCCTCCACATACAACACCCATTCTGCTAGTCACATTCTGTTAAAGGTTCCCAAAGCACACACATCCCTGGGTCGCTCACCTTTTCAGTTCGCTGCAGCTAGCGACTGGAACGAGCTGCAACAAACACTCAAACTGGACAGTTTTATCTCAATCTCTTCATTCAAAGACTCAATCATGAACACTCTTACTGACATTTGTGACTGCTTTGCGTGATGTGTTGTTGTCTCTACCTTCTTGCCCTTTGTGCTGTTGTCTGTGCCCAGTAATGTTTGTACCATGTTTTGTGCTGCTACCATGTTGTGTTGCTACCATGTTGTTGTCATGTTGTGTTTCTACCATGTTGTTGTCATGTTGTGTTGCTACCATGCTGTGTTGTCATGTGTTGCTACCTTGCTATGTTGTCTTAGGTCTCTCATTATGTACAGTGAGGGGGAAAAGTATTTGATCCCTTGCTGATTTTGTACGTTTGCCCACTGACAAAGAAATTATCAGTCTACAATTTTAATGGTAGGTTTATTTGAACAGTGAGAGACAGAATAACAACAACAAAATCCAGAAAAACGCATGCCAAAAATGTTATAAATTGATTTGCATTTTAATGAGGGAAATAATCTTAACTGACTTGCCTAGTTAAATAAATGAAACATGAGATCAGGAAAAACTCAAGCCCTCAGAAAAGAAAATATAAATTTTGCCACACCACTTCTGAACCTGTGGTGTCACCTCTGCATAGTACAAGTGGGGGGTGGGCCACTCCTTTTTTGAGACAGAGTCCACCGGCAGCTGCGCCCGACCATGTGGGGAACGTGGGCGCCTCCCGCCGAGGCGGGAAGGGAAAGGAAGGGCGCATGGGGGAGAGGAGAGAGAGCCGAGGCCCCCTCTCAACACTCCCACCAAGCCGTCTTGGTCTGCACTTAAGGGGACAAAGGCCGTACAGTGGCGGCCTGCGACTACCTCAGTTGCGGAAATCCGGGGGTTCCAATTGATGGCAAAGCGGCCCTCAGAGGACCCTGGGGCCGCAAGGTGCGTTCAAAGTGTCTGATCAATGTGTCCTGCAATTCACAATAGTTCTCGCATCTAGCTGCCTTCTTCATCGACGCACGAGCTAAGTGATCCACTGCTAAGAGTTGTACTCTTTTGTTTTTTTATTTTACGCAGAGGCTAGTGGCTAGGCGGGGTTGGGGAGGTTGCCCTCCTTTACCCCGCCCACCCTTCGCCACAGTTCATGGAGCAAAAGGCCACAGTTCATGGAGCAAAAAGGTTTGAGGTTGAACGAAAAGCATCCGGGTGCTCCGCCACCGCCGTCGCCGAAGCAACGGGAGGAGAGACATTAAACCTGCGCCGGGGCGCAGAGTGGTTGGCGAGACCCAAGCAGCTTAATGTTGGAGACCGAGAAGACCCGGTTCACCGGCAACCCCCAAGCCCACAGGTGCGCCATGCAGCCGTGCCTAACGGGGAAAGGGGGGTTGGGCCTTTCCTCTTTTGTTCTCTATTGTTCATCTATTGTTCCTCAAGCAAGGCGGGAGGCCGACGACATCCGGATTCCCATCAGACTAACTCCTTGAATGCATCTTACTTGAAGTTCGCAGTTGTGTCTAAAAAGCACTAACTATACTTTACTGTATTTACTATACTTGGGATATCGCTTTTCAACAGGAAAAGTTGAACAGTTTTTTGAGGACGTAGGCATTCAAGGAAGTAGCTTCACACTGGAAACTTATTTTCAGACCATTAAATTATAGGTAATGAGAATGATTCATCCTCTTCCACATTGCCTTCTTCCCCATAGAGAACTGTCAGGCATTCACTAGGAAGTATCATCAAACTGGTAATTCCTTATTTTCAGACCATAACATTCAAGTTAACGAGGCTGATTCATCCTCTCCCTCCAAACCCCACTCCCCACCCCTCCTTCCCCCAAGCCATCCCATCCTTCCTTCTTTGTGATAGTCTTTTCATCATCCTGACCAACGAGGAAGACATCTCTTCTTTTGGCTCTGGCTCTAAGGATCACAACAACCTCACTTCCACAATGTGTTACTAAGGTTTCTGGCAGAGCAGTCAGAGGTATTGTTTTTAAAATTATTATGATGACAACATGGAATTCCATGATGACCAGAAAGGAAAGGTGTGTATTTCTTGTATAATGCAGTGTGTCAAGTACACTAGGGATATTCTGAGGTGAGATCAGGCTGTTAGGACAGCTCTATCTTTTTTCAAAACATTAACGTAGCATATTTTTGATGTCATGAAATTACAGGTGCCTCAGTCAGTCACATTGTATGGCCTCAAGTAAACGTAATTCTGTCAGTAATAAAGTTGCTTTTTTGGCTTGATTTTTCCTCCAGTTTGTCCTCCAGTGATTTTGGAACTTTTCCTGTTGAAAAGCGATATCCTAAGTATAAATACAGTAATGTACACACACTAAAGGTAAAAAAAAAAATTGGGGAGCAAAATAGTGTTTTATAGACAAATCTGCAAACTTCAAGTAGGACAGCATTCAAGCAGTTGGTTTGTTGGGAAGTCGTGATGTCATCGGCCTCCCCACCTTGCTTGAGGAACAATACAGGAACAAATAGAGAACAAAAGAGGAAAGCCCCCCCACTTGTGCGATGTCATGACTTACTGTACCTAAACCACCTATTGAGATGTGCCCTTTGTTGAGTTAAACCGGTCGTTAAATGAGGTGAAAAGGAGACTGGACTGCCACTTTAATTGCACCTTTTTCTAGCAGACACATCAAATCAAATTTTATTGGTCACATACACATGGTTAGCAGATGTTGTTGCGAGTGTAGCGAAATGCTTATGCTTCTAGATCTGAAAGTGCAGCAGTATCTAACAGGTAATATCTAACAATTCCACTACAAAACCTAATATCTAACAAATTCCACAACAAAACCTAATACACACAATCTAGTAATGGAATGGGATGAGAATATATAAGTATAAAATATATGGATGAGCAGTGACAGAGCGACTAAGATGCACTAGATAGTAAAGAATATATAGTGTAGTATACAGTATATACATATGAGATGAGTAATGCGAGATATGTAAACATTCTTAAAGTGGCATTATTAAAGTGACGTGTTCCATTTATTAAAGTGGTCAATGATATCAAGTCTGTAGGAGGGCAGCCGCCTCTCTGTGCTAGTGGTGGCTGTTTAACAATCTGATGGCCTGTCTGTCACGAGCGGGTAGAACTGTTTTAGGGTGAGTCAAGCGCAGGAGACTGAGGTCCGTTGGAACAAACTTGATTTAATAAATCCAAGGGCAAAATCCATATACGGCTGGGAGC
The DNA here is from genome assembly GCF_901001165.1 of Salmo trutta. NCBI lineage: Eukaryota > Metazoa > Chordata > Actinopteri > Salmoniformes > Salmonidae > Salmo > Salmo trutta. The sequence goes on along the minus strand of NC_042988.1, from coordinate 31,752,545 downwards.
ATAACAGTCAAAAAGACTAAAAGAAGCTCCGCTCAAAAGGGCAGACGGGGCGCAGCCCGGCAACCCTACTGCCTATAATAAGTCGTAACCCAAACAATACAACACCACACGTAACAAAGAACAATCCCGCACGAATCCTAACTAAACACAGACAGACTAAATACCCAACCACTAATGACAAACACGAAACAGGTGCAATCAAAAAACAGACATAACTAACAGACACTGAAACACAGATCGGTGGCAGCTAGTAGGCCGGCGACGACGAACGCCGAGCACCGCCCGACCGAGGAGTGGCGCCACCTTCTGTGGACGTTGTGACACTGTCACATTGACAGGTGACAGCAGAGTTAAGTGGGATTGATAGCCGCAATATTTGCAACCAGTGCCAGAGGGAACATACTAATGTGTGTTGCCAAAACTATACAGAGTTACTCATAATATGTGAATGTGGTCAGGAAGGACATTTCTGCCGACTGAACAATAAAACAACATGAAAGAAGGACTTCCCTGTCTTCACTGACATTTTCAACCTCTCCCTGACCCAGTCTGTAATACCTATATGTTTCAAGCAGACCAAGAAAGCAAAGGTAACCTGCCTAAATGACTACCGACCCGTAGCACTCACGTTGGTAGCCATGAAGTGCTTTGAAAGGCTGGTCATGACTCACATCAACACCATCGTCCCGGAAACCCTAGACTCACTCCAATTCGAATACTGCCCCAACAGATCCACAGATGACGCAATCTCAATCGCATGCCACACTTCTCTTGCCCATCTGGACAAAAGGAACACCTATGTGAGAATGTTGTTCATTGACTACAGCTCAGCGTTCAACACCATAGAGTCCACAAAGCTCATCACTAAGCTAAGGACCCTAGGACTAAACACCTCCCTCTGCAACTGGATTCTGGACTTCCTGACTGGCCGCCCCCAGGTGGTAAGGGCAGGCAACAACACATCTGCCACACTGATCCTCAACAATGGGGCCCCTCAGGGGTGCGTGCTTAGTCCCCACGACTGTTCACCCACGACTGAGTAGCCAAGCATGACTCCAACACCATCATTAAGTTTATCTGCAAACTGAATAATAAAACAACACGAAAGAAGGACATTTATGCAGACAGAACAATAAAACAACACAAAGAAGGACATTTCTGCAGACTGAATAATAAAACAACATGAAAGAAGAACATTACTGCAGACTTTAGACTTTTTTGGGCAAGGAAACACAAAGGTCATGAACCCTAGTCTGTCAGCAAGGAGCTCTCCATTGGCCTGTTTTTTCTTCCTAACAATCTTTATCTCCTGGGCTACAATCACCTATCCGGACCCGTTTTACTGCCGATGCGGAGCCCCACCGGGCCTTCACGACTGGAATTCCGACGTTTTCTGCCCGAGGGAGTTATTCAACTGGCCCCTCCATCGCAACGTAACCTGAACGCCCGCCCGCTAAACGTTAGCTCTCTTGAGCATATCGGCTTCTATCTGAACAGGTCTGTCGAACAATCTTCTTGGGCCACTATAACTATAAATATTTTGACAATTGGATTGGTCCCCTCTACCACACGGAACCTACTAATCTACCGACGGAAACACACGGGGTGGCTAAAAACAGACCTCCATCTTCTGCTAGCTTGCTACCCATGGCTCGGCTAGCTGTCTGAATCGCCGTGACCCCAACCAACCTCACTACTCACTGGACCCTTATGATCACTCGGCTAAGCATGCCTCTCCTTAATGTCAATATGCCTTGTCCATTGCTGTTCTGGATATTGTTTATTGGCTTATTTCACTGTAGAGCCTCTAGCCCTGCTCATTATACCTTATCCAACCCTTCAGTTCCACCACCCACACATGCGATGACATCACCTGGTTTCAATGAGACAATAGAGACAATATCTCTTTCATCATCACTCAATGCCTAGGTTTACCTCCTCTGTATTCACATCCTACCATACCTTTGTCTGTACATTATACCTTGAAGCTATTTTATCGCCCTCAGAAACCTGCGCCTTTTACTCTCTGTTCCGGACGTCCTAGACGTCCAATTCTCATGGCTTTAGCCGTACCCTTATCCTACTCCTCCTCTGTTCCTCTGGTGATGTAGAGGTGAATCCAGGCCCTGCAGTGCCTAGCTCCACTCCTATTCCCCAGGCGCTCTCTTTTGATGACTTCTGTAATCGTAAAAGCCTTGGTTTCATGCATGTTAACATTAGAAGCCTCCTCCCTAAGTTTGTTTTATTCACTGCTTTAGCACACTCTGCCAACCCGGATGTCTTAGCCGTGTCTGAATCCTGGTTTAGGAAGACCACCAATAACTCTGAAATCTCCATCCCTAACTACAACATTTTCAGACAAGATAGAACGGCCAAAGGGGGCGGTGTTGCAATCTACTGCAGAGATAGCCTGCAGAGTTCTGTCCTACTATCCAGGTCTGCACCCAAACAATTTGAACTTCTACTTTTAAAAATCCACCTCTCTAAAAACAAGTCTCTCACCGTTGCCGCCTGCTATAGACCACTCTCTGCCCCCAGCTGTGCTCTGGATACCATATGTGAACTGATTGCCCCCCATCTATCTTCAGAGCTCGTGCTGCTAGGTGATCTAAACTGTGACATACTTAACACCCCGGCCATCCTACAATCTAAGCTTGATGCCCTCAATCTCACACAAATTATCAATGAACCTACAAGGTACAACCCCAATGCCGTAAACACGGGCACCCTCATAGATATCATCCTAACCAACTTGCCATCTAAATACACCTCTGCTGTTTTCAATCAAGATCTCAGCGATCACTGCCTCATTGCCTGCATCCGTAATGGGTCAGCGGTCAAACAACCTCCACTCATCACTACCAAACGCTCCCAGAAACACTTCAGCGAGCAGGCCTTTCTAATCAACCTGGCCCGGGTATCCTGGAAGGATATCGACCTCATCCCGTCAGTAGAGGATGCCTGGTTATTTATTTTTTTAAATGCCTTCCTCACCATCATGCCCCATTCAAGAAATTTAGAACCAGGAACAGATATAGCCCTTGGTTCTCTCCAGACCTGACTGCCCTTAACCAACACGAAAACATCCTGTAGCGTTCTGCATTAGCATCGAACAGCCCCCGTGAAATGCTACTTTTTAGGGAAGTTAGAAACCAATATACACAGGCAGTTAGAAAAGCCAAGGGTAGCTTTTTCAAGCAGAAATTTGCTTCCTGCAACACAAACTCAAAAGAGTTCTGGAATATTGTAAAGTCCATGGAGAATAAGAGCACCTCCTCCCAGCTGCCCACTGCACTGAGGATAGGAAACTCTGTCACCACCGATAAATCCACTATAATTGAGAATTTCAATAAGCATTTTACTATGGCTGGCCATGCTTTCCTGGCCACCCCTACCCCGGTCAACAGCACTGCACCGCCCACAGCAACTCGCCCAAGCCTTCCCCATTTCTCCTTCTCCCAAATCCAGTCAGCTGATGTTCTGAAAGAGCTCCAAAATCTGGACCCCACAAATCAGCCAGGCTAGACAATCTGGACCCTTTATTTCTAAAATGATCTGCCGAAATTGTTGCAACCCCTATTACTAGCATGTTCAACCTCTCTTTCATGTCGTCTGAGATTCCCAAAGATTGGAAAGCAGCTGCGGTCATCCCCCTCTTCAAAGGGGGGGACACTCTTGACCTAAACTGCTACAGACCTATATCTATCCTACCCTGCCTTTCTAAGGTCTTCGAAAGCCAAGTTAACAAACAGTTCACCGACCATTTCGAATCCCACCGTACCTTCTCCGCTATGCAATCTGGTTTCAGAGCTGGTCATGGGTGCACCTCAGCCACGCTCCAAGTCCTAAACGCCATCGATAAGAAACAGTACTGTGCAGCCGTATTCATTGACCTGGCCAAGGCTTTTGACTCTGTCAATCACCACATCCTCATTGGCAGACTCAACAGTCTTGGTTTCTCAAATGACTGCCTCGTCTGGTTCACCAACTACTTCTCCGACAGAGTTCAGTGTGTCAAATCTTAGGGCCTGTTGTCCGGGCCTCTGGCAGTCTCTATGGGGGTGCTACAGGGTTCAATTCTCGGGCCGACTCTCTTCTCTGTATATATCAATGATGTCGCTCTTGCTGCTGGTGAGTCTCTGATCCACCTCTACGCAGACGACACCATTCTGTATACTTCTGGCCCTTCTTTGGACACTGTGTTAACAACCCTCCAGACGAGCTTCAATGCCATACAACTCTCTTTCCATGGCCTCCAACTGCTCTTAAATACAAGTAAAACTAAATGCATGCTATTCAACCGATCGCTGCCTGCATCTGCCCGCCCGTCCAGCATCACTACTCTGGGCGGTTCTGACTTAGAATATGTGGACAACTACAAATACTTAGGTGTCTGGTAAGACTGTAAACTCTCCTTCCAGACTCCCATAAAACATCTCCAATCCAAAGTTAAATCTAGAATTGGCTTCCTATTTCGCAACAAAGCATCCTTCACTCATGCTGCCAAACATACTCTCGTAAAACTGACCATCTTACGAATCCTCGACTTCGGCGATGTCATTTACAAAATAGCCTCCAACACCCTATTCAACAAATTGGATGCAGTCTATCACAGTGCCATCCATTTTGTCACCAAAGCCCCATATACTACCCACCACTGCAACCTGTACACTCTCGTTGGCTGGCCCTCGCTTCATACTCGTCGCCAAACCCACTGGCTCCAGGTCATCTACAAGACCCTGCTAGGTAAAGTCCCGCCTCATCTCTGCTCGCTGGTCACCATAGCTGCACCCACCCGTAGCACGCGTTCCAGCAGGTATATCTCACTTGTCACCCCCAAAGCCAATTCCTCCTTTGGCTGCCTCTCCTTCCAGTTCTCTGCTGCCAATAACTGGAACGAACTACAAAAATCTCTGCATCTGGAAACACTTATCTCCCTCACTAGCTTTAAGCACCAGCTGTCAGAGCAGCTCACAGATCACTGCACCTGTACATAGCCCATCTATAAATAGCCCAGACAACTACCTCTTCCCCTACTGTATTTATTTATTTATTCATTTATTTTGCTCCTTTGCACCCCAGTATTTCTACTTTGCAAACTCATCTACTGTCAAATCTACCATTCCAGTGTTTTGATTGCTATATTGTATTTACTTCGCCACCATGGCCTATTTATTGCCTTTACCTCCCTTATCTCACCTCATTTGCTCACATTGTATATAGACTTATTTTCTACTGTATTATTGACTGTATGTTTGTTTTACTCCATGTGTAACTCTGTGTTGTTATATTTGTCGAACTGCTTTGCTTTATTTTGGCCAGGTCGCAGTTGTAAATGAGAACTTGTTCTCAACTTGCCTACCTGGTTAAATAAAGGTGAAATAAATAAATAAATAAATACAAAATGTGTCTATGACCCCACACTGGGGCTGCGTTCCAAACGGCACACTTTTTCCTACATAGTGCTCTACCATATGGGCCCTGGTCAACAGTAGTCCCCTATATAGGGAATAGGGCGCCATTTTGAACAGACACAGTCACACGGCTCAACGGCGGAGATGGTTAGGTCAGGTGCACTACCAGGAAGAGAAACAAGGACTTGGGAAATTCACAAATATAACAGTATTGTATATGTCCCTTCCTATAGAGGAGACATTGCTATCCCCCAATGGATCTGCGTGGGGGAATTTGTCCCCACATTTATCAGTCTGGCTCCCTACTGGCTCCCTTCTCTTTTGTCTCTTCTCAGGGACGAACTAGGACCATAAATCGTCCTGTGCATTGCTAATGCATCGTCAACATTTTTTCCTAGAAAAACCAATTTTTTTGCTTGAGGCAACCATTATTAGCCCAATAATGATCGTTCTGCACAAAAAAACGAATTTAGACAGACACACTGAGCTAAATATGGACTAGCCCATCTGGCTTTTGTCTGAACTGCCCTATGGTCAGTCCGTTTCTGCTGTACACCAAATACACAGGCGGCTGGTAGCACCTTAATTGGGGAGGACGGGCTCATAGTAATGGCTGGAAAATATTAAATGGAGTGGTATTAAACACATCAAACACATTGTTTCCATTTGATTGATACCATTCCATTTACTCCATTCTAGCCATTATTATGAGCTGTCCTCCAGTCAACAGCCTCCTGTGACCAAATACCTTCCTCACTCATACAGCTGTAAAGCTCTCCACTGGACCTATTTGGCACTTTGGGTAATTAGAATCATTGGGGTATTGAGACTTTCTTGTCATCATGAGTACAGAGCCTGGTGTCTGTGGAAGGAGAGAGAAAGGCAGTACAAGCAGTATAATTTATCAGTGGAAAAGTCCAACCTCTCAATAAATTCACAATGGTCTTGTATTTCACATAAGATAAAACACATGAGAGATGTTGATCCAAAGAGTCTGTTCTCGGATCAGCTCTCCTTACCGTTAATCAGTAAAACAAACAACAGCAAAACAGGTGTGGAATATATGTGTTTTTCTCACAGTAAAGACACCTCAAAGAATACGTCAGCTAACAATAATCATGTTTTCATGTATTTTATTGGCGTTTTTCCTTTTTTAGTGCAAGACAGAACAAAACATGCCACCTGGTGGCAGACAAGCCACACAACATCCATAATAGACTAATAATAGTTATACGGTTTGTTGGGGTCCTTGACCCCACCACATCATAGGGTGCATCATTTCGGACCTATACAGGCTGTTGGAGATGAACCCAGAAAAAGAAAATATAAAAATAATAATTCACCCGCTCACACCTAAGTGGCCCTGTTTGAATATCTGATTTTGTGATGGCATTATGCATAATATGAATACATACAATACATTTCCTTGCCAACAAAAGTCGTTTTTACATTGTTTACAGTTGTTCTCCTAAATCCAATGACATGGGGATTTTTTAAATGTTTATTTCATGTTGAATTTGCCTTAGTTGACAACTCAACCAAATGTAAATCAAAACTAGACGTTGACTGATGTCTGTGGCCTGTAAGGTATTTCAATCGTCCAAAGAGGCTTCTTCTCCTCATCTCTTCTCCTTCATCAGCTGCGTTGGTCTAAAAAGACAAGATTGGTAAAATCATTATGGAGGACTGATTTCAGCAGAATGAATAATCATACTTTGGTGGGTGCTTATTTGTCCTGTTTCACACATGTACAAGTGTGTATTATATGTATGTGTGAATAGGAAATGTGTTTTCTGCATATCCCAACTCTTCCTGAGACACGCTCGGAGAGTGGGGTCATAGCCAGGGTCAGCCATTATCAACAGCGACCCTGGAGCAATTAGGTTTAAGTGCCTTGCTCAAGGGAACATTGACAGATTTTTCACCTTGTCAGTTCGGGGATTCAAATCAGCGACCTTTTGGTTACTGGCATAACGCTCTAACCGCTAGGCTTCCTGCTGCCCGGAAAGGAGTCAAAGAAACCACAGTTCAAAATTAGCTACAGTGCATTCGTATTCAGACCCCTTGACTATTCCACATTTTGTTACATTAGGGCCTTATTCTAAAATGGATGACATTGTTTTCCCCCCTCAACAATCTACACACAATACCCCATAATGACAAAGCAAAAACAGGTTTTTAGAAATTTTTGCAAATGTATTACAAATAAAAACAAAAATGTTACATTTACATAACTATTCAGACCCTTTACTCAGAACTTTGTTGAAGCATCTTTGGCAGCAATTACAGCCTCAAGTCTTCTTGGGTATGACGCTACAAGCTTGGCACACCTGAATTTGGGAAGTTTTTCCCATTCTTCTCTGCAGATCCTCTCAAGCTCTGACAGGTTGGATGGGGAGCGTCACTGCACAGCTATTTTCAGGTCTCTCTAGAGATGTTAGATCGGGTTCAAGTCTGGACTCTGGCTGGGCCACTCAAGGACATTTAGAGACTTGTCCCGAAGCTACCCCTACGTTGCCTTGGCTGTGTGCTTATGGTCGTTGTCCTGTTGGAAGGTGAACCTTCGCCCCAGTCTGAGGTCCTGAGCGCTCTGGAGCAGGTTTTCATCAAGGAAAACCTGTTCAACTTTCCCTCGATCCTGACGAGTCTCCCAGTCCCTGTCGCTGAAAAACATTACAACAGCATGATGGTGCCACCACCGTGCTTCACTGTAGGGATGGTGCCAGGTTTCATCCAGATGTGACACTTGGCATTCAGGCCAAAGAGTTTAATCTTGGTTTCATCAGACCAGAGAATCTTGTTTCTCATGATCTGAGAGTCTTTAGGTACCTTTAGGCAAACTCCAAGCGGGCTGTCATGTGCCTTTTGCTGAGGAGTGGCTTCCGTCTGGCCGCTCTTCCAAAAAGGCCTGATTGGTGGAGTGCTGCAGAGATGGTTGTCCTTCTAGAAGGTTTTCCCATCCCCATAGAGGAACTCTGGAGCTCTGTCAGAGTGATCACTGGGTTCTTGGTCACCTCCCTGACCAAGGACCTTCTCCCCCGATTGCTCAGTTTGGCCAGGTGGTCAGCGCTAGGAAGAGTCTTGGTGGTTCCAAACTTCTTCCACTTAAGAATGATGGAGGCCACTGTGTTCTTAGGGACCTTCAACGCTGCAGTCATTTTTTGGTACCCTTCCCTAGATCTGTGCCTCGACACAATCCTGTCTCAGAGCTCTCTGGACAATTCCTTTGACCACATGGCTTGGTTTTTGCTCTGACATGCACCGTCAACTGTGAGACCTTATATAGACAGGTGTGTGCCTTTCCAAATCATGTCCAATCAATTGAATTTACCACAGATGGACTCCAATCAAGTTGTAGAAACATCTACAGGATGATCAATGTAAACAGTATGCTCCTTAGCTCAATTTCGAGTCTCATAGCAAAGGGTCTGAATACTTATGGAAATAATGTACGTATTTCTGTTTTTTATTTTGAATAAATTTGCAAACATTTCTAAAAACCTGTTTATGCTTTGTCATTATGGGGTAATGTGTGTAGATTGATGTATTCCATTTTAGAATGAGGCTGTAATGTAACAAAATGTGGAAAAAGTCAAGGGGTCTCAATACTTTTCGAATGCACTGTTTCATACTAATTTTGAGCGTCTCAGATTTACATTGAATATGTTACGTCTAGTCTTTGAGACACACTACAACGTTTGGATTGTGTATGTAGCTGTCATTTTTAGACAGGCTGTTCTAGAAATTTCTTTGACTCAATATGTTGACCATTTAAACAATGCATTCTCACCTCTGTGTCTGGAGTACACACACACACACACACACACACACACACACACACACACACACACACACACACACACACACACACACACACACACACACACACACACACACACACACACACACAAGTCAAGAGTCTAGAAAGCTAAACCAGTTTAACCACTTTATTGTCTATGGTAACCGTGGAGCACCTTAGTATAGTATGCTGCCCTGCTGTCTTTCTGTCACAGAAATAAAACTATGGGTGGGTCCATACAGTACATAATACAGTACAGGCCCTGGTCAAAAGTAGTGTAGTATGTAGGGAAAAGGGTGCCATTTAGGACAGAGACATTATTTCTCACTTGCTGCCTAGTATATTAATGCCACTCATCTATTTATAGGCCCCAACTTGATCATACTCAGGTCACACCTATGCTAGTTGGTTTATTAAGTTAGAAAACCTAGCCTAGCCAGAGAAGAAGACGAGAGGGTCACACAAAAACATCCTGTGTACTAGATAGTTCACAGTACTAGATGGGTGTACCTAATAAACTGTAGATTGTATATTCAACCAGTAACTATGGTGAAATAATGCAGATACATTTTTTACACTTTGGCAATGTTAGTTTTATTAGCTATTGTACAAAATTATATAAAACGCAGGGAAAACAGAATTTGGACTGCAATGGGCCTCTAATCTAACAGGCGACATTCTGAAATACACTATGTATACAAAAGTATGTGGACACCCCTTTAAATTAGTTGATTCGGCTATTTTAGACACACCCGTTGCTGACAAGTGTAAAAAAATCGAGCACACAGCAATGCAATCTCCATAGACAAACATTGGCAGTAGAATGGCCTTACTGAAGAGCTCAGTGACCACCTTTCCAACAAGTCAGTTCATCAAATTTCTGCCCTGCTAGAGCTGCCGCGGTCAACTGTAAGTGCTGCTAATGTGAAGTGGAAACGTCTAGGAGCAACAACAGCTCAGCCGCGAAGTGGTAGGCCACACAAGCTCACAGAACAGGACCGCCGAGTGCTGAAGCGCATAGCGCAGAAACATCGTCTGTCCTCAGGTTGCAACACTTGCTACCGAGTTCCAAACTGCCTCTGGAAGCAACGTCAGCACAATAACTGTTTCTCGGGAGGTTAATGAAATGGGTTTCCATGGCCGAGCAGCCGCACACAAGCCTAAGATCCCCATGAGGGGTGTAAAGTGTGCCGCCATTGGACTCTGGAGCAGTGGAAATGCGTTCTCTAGAGTGATGAATCACGCTTCACCATCTGGCAGTCCGACGTATGAATCTGGGTTTGGCGGATGCCAGGAAACGCTACCTGCCCAAGTAAATGCATAGTGCCAACTGTAAAGTTTGGTGGAGGAGGAATAATGGTCTGGGGCTGTTTTTCATGGTTTGGGCTAGGCCCCTTAGTTCCAGTGAAGGGACATATTAACGCTACAGCATACAATGACATTCTAGATGATTCTATGCTTCCAACTTTGTGGCAACAGTTTGGGAAAGGCCGTTTCCTGTTTCAGTATGACAATGCCCCTCAAAGCGCGGTTCATACAGATTTTTTTTTTTGAGATTAGTGTGGAAGAACTTGACTGGCCTGCACAGAGCCCTGACCTCAACTCCATCTAACACCTTTGGGATGAATTGGAAGGCAGATTGCGGGCCTAATCGCCCAACATCAGTGCCCGACCTCACTAATGCCCGTGTGGCTGAATGGAAGCAAGTCCCTGCAGCAATGTTGCAACATCTAGTGGAAAGCCTTCGCAGAAGAGTGGAGGCTGTTGTAGTAGCAAAGGGGAGACCAAATCCATATTAAAGCCCATGATTTTGGAATGAGCTATTCCAAGAGCAGGTATTCACATACTTTTGGTCATGTACACTGTAGTGTATATCATCAACCAGCATGGTCTCAAAGCTGGCTAGTCAGAGCATCCCTTCTCCGATTGGTTATTATACCATTTGATCTGCGTTTTTTTGGATTTAATTCAGTTCTTCATTTGACTTATGTGAGATGCATTGGGTGCATTGCAACGAAGAGGCAGACTTTAACGCACATTTACCGGTTACCGCTGGATTTCTCAACACGGTACCAGCGGGAGATTACACTGAGCTCAGAACTAAAATAACCAGAGCTCAGAACTAGAATAATCATGGCTGCAAAGAAAAGAACAGGGGAATAAACTACCAGACCAGCTGATCTGACGTTGTTATGGTGTCAAGCCGGCTTAATACTAAACAGCGGAAATGGCATGGGAAATGGTAATTGTCTGTGTTCATTACTCCCAAACAGGAACAATGATATCAAAAAAGGAAGAAGATTAATCGAAGAGTCTGATATGACATCTGAAACAAAAGTATTTGACTGGAAATGTAGTCTGTCAATTATGAGGATTTATTTAACACGTGTCACAGGTGTCGTAGGGTGTAGACCAAAACGCAGCGGGAAAATGTATACTCATCTTCTTTTTATTGGTGAAGAAGGAAAAACACATACAACGTATACAAAAACAAACGAACCTGACAGTCTCGTCAGGCATAACGCAAAACAAGAAACAATCTCCCACAAAATCCCATGACAAACAAACTCCTAATTATAGGACCTTCAATCAGAGGCAACAATAACCAACTGCCTCCAATTGAAGGTCCAACCCCAATTAACTAAAAATAGAACTACAATAGACTAGACAGAACATAGAAATACACTAACATAGAACATAGACTAACAAACCCCGGACCACATAAACCAAACACCCCTCTACCTAAATACATAGCCCGAACCACATAAAACAAACACCCCCTGCCACGTCCTGACCAAACTACAATACCAAATAACCCCTATTACTGGTCAGGACATGACAACACGTTTAATTGCTGACAATTACTTAGCCAAATTACACCTACATCGAGGCTACTCTTCTGTGAAAATATAGTTAGTGAAGACCAACTTTTTATTAATAATTACGACATTGTAAATTAAAGTGATATGGATTGCAGCAACGTGTTGATACAGTGCCTTCGGAAAGTATTCAGACCCCTTGACTTTTTCCAGATTTTGTTACATTACAGCCTTATTCTAAAATGTATTCATATTTTTTCCACCCTCAATCTACACACAATTTCCCATAATGACAAAGCAAAAACAAGTTTGAAGACATTTTTGCTAATTTATTAAAAGTAAGAAACTGAAACATGACATTTACATGAGTATTCAGACCCTTTACTCAGTACTTTGCCAAAGAGTTTAATCTTGGTTTCATCAGTCCAGAGAGTCTTGTTTCTCATGGTCTGAGTTTTTAGGTGCCTTTTGGCAAACTCCAAGCGGGCTATCATATGTCTTTTACTGAGGAGTGGCTTCCGTCTGGTCACTCTACCGTAAAGGTCTGATTGGTGGAGTGCTGCAGAGATGGTTGTCCTTCTGGAAGGTTCTCCCATCTCCACAAAGGAACTCTAGAGCTCTGTCAGAGTGACCATTGGGTTCCTGGTCACCTCCCTGACCTGCCCTTGCTCATTTTGGGCACCAAAGCTCTAGGAAGAGTCTTGGTGGTTCCTAACTTCTCCCGTTTAAGAATGATGGAGGCCACTGCGTTCTTGGGGACCTTCAATGCTGCAGAATGTTTTTGGTACCCTTCCCCAGATCTGTGCCTCGACACAATCCTGTCTCGGAGCTCTATGGACAGTTCCTTCAACCTCATGGCTTGGTTTTGCTCTGACAGGTGTGTGCCTTTCCAAATCATGTCCAATCAATTGAATTTACCGCAGGTGGACTCTTGGCAAGTTGTAGAATCGTCTCAAGGATGATCAATGGAAACAGGATGCACCTGAGCTCAATTTCAAGTCTCATAGCAAAGGGTCTGAAAACTTATAGATTTAAGGTCTTTTTTAAAAAAATTATTATTATTTTTTATAAACTTATTTTCGCTTTGTCATTATGAGGCATTGTGCGTAGATTGCTGAGCTTTAAAAAAAAAATCATTTTAAGAATAACGTAAAAAATTGTGGGGAAGGGGTCTGAATATTTTCCCAATGCATTGTATACAATTTAAATATAATTATAAATTAAAGCACTTTGCATATGTGTATTTGGTTAAGATAACGACTTCCAAATAATACGAAATTACTCTCTCTTTCCACATTTCTTTTCAATTCAAACATTATTAAAGAAACGATGTACAATATGCCACATTAGGCCAACTGGCTTAATTTCTGTAGCCCTGTAAGAAAATATAAAGGATAACTTTTAGCGTTTTCAAATTGTTGTACAAATAAATAATCCCCTCTATTTTTTTTATTTATTCTTATTTTACCTTTATTTAACCAGGTAGGCAAGTTGAGAACAAGTTCTCATTTACAATTGCGACCTGGCCAAGATAAAGCAAAGCAGTTCGACACCTACAACAACACAGAGTTACACATGGAGTAAAACAAACATACAATCAATAATACAGTAGAAAAATAAGTCTATATACAATGTGAGCAAATGAGGTGAGATAAGGGAGGTAAAGGCAAAAAAGGCCATGGTGGCAAAGTAAATACAATATAGCAAATAAAACACTGGAATGGTAGATTTGTAGTGGAAGAAAGTGCAAAGTAGAAATAGAAATAATGGGGTGCAAAGGAGCAAAATAAATAAATACACAGTAGGGGAAGTGGTAGTTGTTTGGGCTAAATTATAGATGGACTATGTACAGGTGCAGTGATCTGTGAGCTGCTCTGACAGCTGGTACTTAAAGCTAGTGAGGGAGATAAGTGTTTCCAGTTTCAGAGATTTTTGTAGTTCGTTCCAGTCATTGGCAGCAGAGAACTGGAAGGAGAGACGGCCAAAGGAGGAATTGGCTTTGGGAGTGACCAGAGAGATATACCTGCTGGAGCGCGTGCTACAGGTGGGTGCTGCTATGGTGACCAGTGAGCTGAGATAAGGGGGGACTTTACCTAGCAGGGTCTTGTAGATGACCTGGAGCCAGTGGGTTTGGCGACGAGTATGAAGTGAGGGCCAGCCAACGAGAGCTTACAGGTCACAGTGGTGGGTAGTATATGGGGCTTTGGTGACAAAACGGATGGCACTGTGATAGACTGCATCCAGTTTATTGAGTAGGGTGTTGGAGGCTATTTTGTAAATGACATCGCCGAAGTCGAGGATCGGTAGGATGGTCAGTTTTACGAGGGTATGTTTGGCAGCATGAGTGAAGGATGCTTTGTTGCGAAATAGGAAGCCAATTCTAGATTTAACTTTGGATTGGAGATGTTTGATGTGAGTCTGGAAGGAGAGCTTACAGTCTAACCAGACACCTAGGTATTTATAGTTGTCCACATATTCTAAGTCAGAACCGTCCAGAGTAGTGATGCTGGACGGGCGGGCAGGTGCAGGCAGCGATCGGTTGAAGAGCATGCATTTAGTTTTACTAGTTTTAAGAGCAGTTGGAGGCCACGGAAGGAGAGTTGTATGGCATTGAAGCTCGTCTGGAGGGTTGTTAACACAGTGTCCAAAGAAGGGCCAGAAGTATACAGAATGGTGTCGTCTGCGTAGCAGTGGATCAGAGACTCACCAGCAGCAAGAGCGACATCATTGATGTATACAGAGAAAAGAGTTGGCCCAAGAATTGAACCCTGTGGCACCCCTAGAGACTACCAGAGGCAAGGACAACAGGCCATCTGATTTGACACATTGAACTCTATCAGAGAAGTAGTTGGTGAACCAGGCGAGGCAATCATTTGAGAAACCAAGGCTATTGAGTCTGCCGATGAGGATGTGGTGATTGACAGAGTCGAAAGCCTTGGCCAGGTCAATGAATACGGCAGCACAGTATTGTTTCTTATCGATAGCAGTTACGATATCGTTTAGGACCTTGAGCGTGGCTGAAGTGCACCCATGACCAGCTCTGAAACCAGATTGCATAGCGGAGAAGGTGCGGTGGGATTCGATTAAAACATTGGCAGTGGTGTAAAGAACTTAAGTAAAAATACTACTTAAGTGTTTTTTTGGGCTATCTGTACTTTATTATTTATATTTTTGACAACTTTTACTTTTACTTCACTACATTCCTAAAGACGATGATGTACATTTTACTCCATACATTTTCCCTGACATCCAAAAGTACTCGTTACATTTCGAATGGTTAGCAGGACAGAAATGTTTTCTAATTCACACACTTATCAAGAGAACATCCCTGGTCATCCCTACTGCCTCTAATCTGGCGGACTCACTAAACACATGCTTCGTTTATAGTGTTGGAGCGTGCCCCTGGCTATCCATAAATAAATAAAAACAAGAAAATGGTGCTGTCTGGTTTGCTTTATACACTGCTCAAAAAAATAAAGGGAACACTTAAACAACACAATGTAACTCCAAGTCAATCACACTTCTGTGAACTCAAACTGTCCACTTAGGAAGCAACACTGATTGACAATACATTTCACATGCTGTTGTGCAAATGGAATAGACAACAGGTGGAAATTATAGGCAATTAGCAAGACACCCCCAATAAAGGAGTAGTTCTGCAGGTGGTGACCACAGACCACTTCTCAGTTCCTATGCTTCCTGGCTGATGTTTTGGTCACTTTTGAATGCTAGCGGTGCTTTCACTCTAGTGGTAGCATGAGACGGAGTCTACAACCCACACAAGTGGCTCAGGTAGTGCAGCTCATCCAGGATGGCACATCAATGCGAGCTGTGGCAAGAAGGTTTGCTGTGTCTGTCAGCGTAGTGTCCAGAGCATGGAGGCGCTACCAGGAGACAGGCCAGTACATCAGGAGATGTGGAGGAGGCCGTAGGACGGCAACAACCCAGCAGCAGGACCGCTACCTCCGCCTTTGTGCAAGGAGGAGCAGGAGGAGCACTGCCAGAGCCCTGCAAAATGACCTCCAGCAGGCCACAAATGTGCATGTGTCTGCTCAAACGGTCAGAAACAGACTCCATGAGGGTGGTATGAGGGCCCGACGTCCACAGGTGGGGGTTGTGCTTACAGCCCAACACCGTGCAGGACGTTTGGCATTTGCCAGAGAACACCAAGATTGGCAAATTCGCCACTGGCGCCCTGTGCTCTTCACAGATGAAAGCAGGTTCACACTGAGCACATGTGACAGACGTGACAGAGTCTGGAGACGCCGTGGAAAACGTTCTGCTGCCTGCAACATCCTCCAGCATGACCGGTTTGGCGGTGGGTCAGTCATGGTGTGGGGTGGCATTTCTTTGGGGGGGCCGCACAGTCCTCCATGTGCTCGCCAGAGGTAGCCTGACTGCCATTAGGTACCGAGATGAGATCCTCAGACCCCTTGTGAGACCATATGCTGGTGCGGTTGGCCCTGGGTTCCTCCTAATGCAAGACAATGCTAGACCTCATGTGGCTGGAGTGTGTCAGCAGTTCCTGCAAGAGGAAGGCATTGATGCTATGAACTGGCCCGCCCGTTCCCCAGACCTGAATCCAATTGAGCACATCTGGGACATCATGTCTCGCTCCATCCACCAACACCACGTTGCACCACAGACCGTCCAGGAGTTGGCGGATGCTTTAGTCCAGGTCTGGGAGGAGATCCCTCAGGAGTCCATCCGCCACCTCATCAGGAGCATGCCCAGGCGTTGTTGGGAGGTCATACAGGCACGTGGAGGCCACACACACTACTGAGCCTCATTTTGACTTGTTTTAAGGACATTATATCAAAGTTGGATCAGCCTGTAGTGTGGTTTTCCACATTAATTTTGAGTGTGACTCCAAATCCAGACCTCCATGGGTTGATAAATTGGATTTCCATTGATTATTTTTGTGTGATTTCGTTGTCAGCACATTCAACTATGTAAAGAAAAAAGTATTTAATAAGATTATTTCATTCATTCAGATCTAGGATGTGTTGTTTAAGTGTTCCCTTTATTTTTTTGAGCAGTATATTTTGTTTTGTTTAACACTTTTTTGGTTACTACATGATGCCATAAGTGTTATTTCATAGTTTCAATGTCTTCGCTATTATTCTACAATGTTGAAAATAAAAATAAAGAAAACCCTTGAATGAGGTGTGTCCAAGCTTTTGACTGGTACTGTATGTAAATAAGTTATTTCAGTTTTTTTCAATATACTTGATGACTAAAACCAAATGGAAACTGTGTAGAAATGATAATGGACCTATATTCATACAGTTTCTTGACTGACCAGCTCGCTAATATTCACTGTGCACAGTCAATGGACCTACTGTACATTCATGTAGTTTCTTGAACGTCCAGCTCAGTAATAATCACTAGACAGTTAGGGAGCATGGAAAATTCAAAAAATGATGTATATTTGTATTCGTATTTGTATTTATGGATCCACTCTTCCTGGGGTCCAGCAAATTAAAGGCAGTTATATACAATTGAGAAAAAATAAGAAACCTGCACACTACCCTTGTTAGTGTCACTGCTCTTGTTTGTATCACTGCTCTTGCTAGTATCACATTTTGACGGAAAGGAAATATAACCAATTTTCAGCGTGGCCCTACAGACCTCGTTTTAGACCAGGGCAAAATGAGTTCGACTCCCCTGGGGAATAGCGACTATGGGGATTGATTTGAAATAAAACACTTGTGCTGGACCCTTCTGTGGTTAAGATGTATTCTAGGGTTCTTTTCATATACCTACTGAGTGTGGTGGTGATATGAGTGGGCTTTTCAGTACGAAATGATCAGGTACATATCTAATACTCATAAATCATCTGATATAGGACTGCAATTATTTTCTTCATAAACCCCACCCCAAATCTGTACCTCAAACAGACCATTTCAAAAATGCTTGTTATTTCTTCAGAGTATGACATCATACTCCTGAGGAGGATGAACCGGCCAATCAGCGGTCTAGAGGATGATGAGCTGGCCAATCTACTTGTATGAATATTTTGAATGACCGGTATATGCGCACACAGTTCTGTTGTTGGGGTACGAGTACGACCACACCATTCCAATACAGAAAAGCTGCTTTTTGACGTACTTAATTACCCTTCTTTGGACAGAGAACTATTTCAATCATAAAATAGTTTTTCATCCAAACTTTTTATATGAGTAAAGTACATAGAACATGTCACGACAGGCCTGATGGAAACAGCACCCTTTTCAGGTAACTTTCCAAATGTCAACAAAACAAAATATGGTAGACGAGTTGGGATCTTTTTGTGTCTGTAAAATTAATAATTTGAGAAATGGTGGTGAGAATGCCTTTTATGCGCAAATATTGATACAATAACCATCATATCGAAGTAAACCTGGAGTCACTTGATGATATTGTGTGGTCCTCCCACTACGACTCGGGAAAGCATACAGTTTATTAGGATACAGATGAAATAAGTTATGATGATGAGTTTGATGCTCCTTTCTAATAAATCGATGGTCTTATTCTGGAGACATGATGATCGATGCTTGGCCGCCGTTTGATAAATACAAATAATCTTGCGTTTATCCATAATAAACTCATGACCCGCAATCTATCTGCAAGCCATTGGCTAGAGCGCATGTGCCAAGGCCAGAGTGGGCACATTTGCTATATAACAGTTTTTGTGAGAAAGAAAACGTCAGCAGAGTTGAAAATGCGATGGAAAATCATTTAACCTGTCTTTTTTTAACCACTTATTTCTGTTGGCACAAAACTACCTTTTTACTTCCATTCCTTTGAATGGGTTACCTTCAGACCGTGACACTTGTGGGGGTTGTAGAGCAAAACGGAGAACACCATTGTGTTCGTGTGAGTCTCATATTAGTTTGACATAGGCAGATGCAGTAGGTTGACATTTTGATAGTTTTTTTTGTGTTACATAGACTCAAGGATTAAAGATTGTATTCTTTATTCGGTACATGGGAATGTAACCGCAAAAGTTATTTTTATGTGCAGTACCTCATCACGCACAGCCTTTCATTGTTTTATGCATATTTTAGAATATTAACATGAAAATCTGTCCCCAATTGGATGGAAACCTAGCTATTGTAAGTAATTATGTCATATTTCATAGAAATCTGGAAACACTGGACAGTTACTTAAGACTATAGTCCTCAACTATCACTCAGAAGTATTAGAAACAAACACCCAATTCATCACAAAATAATGCATAACTATAATATAAACAATGACAGAAACACCCAATTCATCACTAAATAATTGTAAACTATAATATAAACATAATGACAGAAACACCCACAGAAGAAAAGAAAGACCGTTTCTTGGGAATAGTTTTATTGCAATTTTGATGGAACCTCATTCTTTCAATTTCCTCCATCCATAAACTTTCTCATAAAATATCTCTATGTAGAAGTGCCATGATTTCAAAGACAGTCAGCCACCAGTAAAAACAGCCACCATAGTGAACAACACACCAACTCTTCCTCCTGTACCATACAATCCAATGCATTTATTGACTTAAGTTAGTTGTGTCAGTTGAGTTCAATTATCAGAGCTCAATTTGCAATTTCGACTAGCTTTTTTGTCCATTCTTGTAGCTTGATCATTAACAAAGGAAATAATGTGTCACACTCTTTGTTACCTGGAGAATGGAGCTGGCGCATGGACACGGAAACACAAGTCAGTTCATAGTGCAGTCCAGACAGCAACACAAGTCAGTTCATAGTGCAGTCCAGACAGCAACACAAGTCAGTTCATAGTGCAGCCCAGACAGCAACACAAGTCAGTTCATAGTGCAGTCCAGACAGCAACACAAGTCAGTTCATAGTGCAGTCCAGACAGCAACACAAGTCAGTTCATAGTGCAGTCCAGACAGCAACACAAGTCAGTTCATAGTGCAGCCCAGACAGCAACACAAGTCAGTTCATAGTGCAGCCCAGACAGCAACACAAGTCAGTTCATAGTGCAGCCCAGACAGCAACACAAGTCAGTTCATAGTGCAGCCCAGACAGCAACACAAGTCAGTTCATAGTGCAGTCCAGACAGCAACACAAGTCAGTTCATAGTGCAGCCCAGACAGCAACACAAGTCAGTTCATAGTGCAGTCCAGACAGCAACACAAGTCAGTTCATAGTGCAGTCCAGACAGCAAACCAAGTCAGTTCATAGTGCAGCCCAGACAGCAACACAAGTCAGTTCATAGTGCAGTCCAGACAGCAAACCAAGTCAGTTCATAGTGCAGTCCAGACAGCAACACAAGTCAGTTCATAGTGCAGCCCAGACAGCAACACAAGTCAGTTCATAGTGCAGCCCAGACAGCAACACAAGTCAGTTCATAGAGCAGCCCAGACAGCAACACAAGTCAGTTCATAGTGCAGCCCAGACAGCAACACAAGTCAGTTCATAGTGCAGTCCAGACAGCAACACAAGTCAGTTCATAGTGCAGTCCAGACAGCAACACAAGTCAGTTCATAGTGCAGCCCAGACAGCAACACAAGTCAGTTCATAGTGCAGTCCAGACAGCAACACAAGTCAGTTCATAGTGCAGTCCAGACAGCAAACCAAGTCAGTTCATAGTGCAGTCCAGACAGCAACTCCTAACACATTTTGAAATCAGATGTAATTTGTGAAAAGAAACAACTTCCACAGAGCAATATCTTGAAAGTATACTTATTCTCAAATGTCTTTGAGGACATTCTTAAATAGCATATTCCTATAAAATCATATTCATTTGCCATTCTTTATGTCCAAACCAGCTTTTTAGTGTAGTAATGTTATTTATGCTGGCTCGAGCAACATTAAACTGACCAATGAGGTAGGCTAAGTAGTTTCACTTCCTGGTTGACACCTGTCATGTGTTGTCACCTAATTCAGGGTCATATTCATTAGCGCACACCATATTGAAACATTAACAGAAATTGAAAACAAGTCCAGGTAGTCCCTTCACGTTTCAGTCTTTTCTCCCATTTGGTGTCTAATGAACACGACCCAGGAGACTCACTGGCGTTCAAAGGTCTTTTGAGGGCTGACGTGGCATATCTCTCCAACTGAAATCGCACAAACATGCTTTAACAATTCACAGTCATGACTCAACTCCAACGTTGTTATAAAACACTGCTCTGTACAAACATATTACAGTTAAGGCATAAGGTTTTTCAAAAGCTTTGACGAGAGATGTTCTTGTCAGTTTATTTTTTACTCTCCCAGAAAACACATCTCTTCACATGTCATCAAGGTTTTGTAACAACGCCACTATTTCTCATTCTGTGAATGGAAAAGACGTCAAAATGATACAGGAGAGACACACACCGGTTGTGCGTTGGTATAATTAGGGGCAAAGTGAAGAATGCAGAGGAGACAGCTCAGTTAGCTGCCTGCCACATTCAATACATCAGAAACATAGAAATAAAATGAACAGAATGGGTTGACCTCATTAAAATCGTTGGCTGTCAGCAATACTGTACGTGTTGA
Source organism: Salmo trutta (assembly GCF_901001165.1). Classification (NCBI taxonomy): domain Eukaryota; kingdom Metazoa; phylum Chordata; class Actinopteri; order Salmoniformes; family Salmonidae; genus Salmo; species Salmo trutta. The sequence continues at coordinate 31,731,034 of NC_042988.1, read as the reverse complement.
GTCAGGTCCTAACGCAGTATACTGCACAATACCAACACAAAATCCATATCTAGTTTGGTCATCAACGTCTTACAAAATACTTACGTGTCCATTCTAATCATTGTATTTCTATGCCTTATCTTTTCCTCCTCCAGCTAAAACTCTATACTAGCTCACTCTCTCATCTGTCCCATGGCATTTAGTCCACTGCACACACTTTGATTTGTAGCGCTCTAGCATTAGCATTTTCCCAGCATCACCACACAGACAACCCATTGGCTACATTTAGACAGGCAGCCAAATTCTGATATGTTTCACTAATTTGTCTTTTGACCAGATCAGTTCTGAAAAAGATCAGATTGGTCCAAAGAGCAATTAGTGAAAAACAGATCAGAATTGGGCTGCCTGTCTAAATGCAGCCCAAGTTCAATCTGCACTACACCCTCTCCCCCACCAGTACTTCAGAGCCACCACACATAACTCAAGACACCAGAGCATTACACTCAAATTGCTGTGTCAAATCAGTTTAAAAGCCTGGTGAATAAAAACAACTCTTTATTATATATATCTATACACATGTAAATTAACAACAATATTCATTTTCAATAAATACTCTGGTGGCTGTGTGATCACTCACGTACGTCATCATAATACCTTTTAAAAGTCTTTTCTGAAAATAAAATGGAAAGTAGGTAAGCGCCGGATAAGACATTTTTGTAAATTGCATAGAAAAATGAGTGAAGCGTAAACCACTATCAGTTCACTTGGTTGAGGCAGGGAACGGTAGGAGAGGCTTTTCAAAAAGCAGCAGTAACAGCAGCCTGGAAATATGTCTGCCAATATGAACTAGGGCATGGGGACTACCTCTATAGGTCAGACGATGTCGACTCCACCATCTCAGAAAGAGGACAGATTTAAAGTAGCCATCAGTGTGGTATTATGTGTTTCAATAGCCCACAACACACATCTGATTATGCCCTGCCTTCAAATATCAACCTTCACCAAGACGTCATCCGACTAAGCCGTCAGATCTTGCATCATGGCAGATCATTGACCATCAATCTTCTGTTGAGCACACCCTTGATGATGTCACACCTCAAGACCTTATGGAGATCCATCTTTTCAGGACTGCTTGCTCACTCTGTAGCTCAGTCAATCTCAAATCAGGCCTCAATTCATTGAGACAAATTAAAATGCAATATCAAACTTTGTACTTAAATCTTAGACTGCTGCACCCCCCACCCATTTTCAGAGGTGCTGGGGGGGATTCCCAACTGAAAAGTGGAAAGCGTTTTCAACATGGTGGAAAGAGAAGGAAAAGTAGCTTCAAAAACAGGAAGCTGAATGGAGAAAGAGTGGGGAAGAGAAAACAACCAAAGAAAAAGTGCTGTTGATCCCAGCTGATGCAAAGTCGAGAAAGGCAGGCTGGGAAAAACTGTCGGTTGTTGGCCTTGTTCTTTGTCTATCCCTCCCTCCTAACATCGTTCTCTCCCTTTCGGCAGAGAATACTGGTAGGTACATCCTTGGCATGATTGGTCAGTTCATCTCCCCCTCCATGAGCGAGTCTGTAGGGCAGTGCCAATCAAAGTCCCCTCTGCCAGCGGGCGGGTATCACCGGAACTCGTAGATGGGCATACTGTGTTCCTGGACGTGGGTGAGGTTTAACGACTGGTACCTGAAAGAGAACAAGGGGACCAAGAATGAGCAGCTAGCCAGTAGCCACATCCCTGTATGTTCATATCAGATCAGCATGCAAAACAACTGGTACAGAATCGAACTATCTACTAAAGGTGTATTAACATGACCTAGTATGCTTAGTACTAGCAACTATCAAAATATGTACTCAATCTGAATATCCCAAAGAGCCAAACTGTACAGAGCATCTCTGATTTGAACAAGCCATCTAAAATATTGACACTTCAGTGTCTGCATCCCAAATAGCACCCTATTCCCTATATAGTGCACTACTTTGACCAGGGCCCATAGGGTACCATTTGGGACACAAACTATGTACCATTCAGAGCTTCTGTGGTAGTAGTAGCCCTCGATGGTGGCTGTGGACTTCTGGAAGCAGATATAGTAGAAACCAGCGAAGGACGCCCCGCTGATGTCTTTAATGGTGTGGTCTGGGACCAGGAACTGCTCCTGTAAGGGAGAGAACAACAAACAGTCACTAGATGGCCATGTTAGAAAGGACAAAAGAGACAGAGGAAGGGTTCAAGTAGATACAGGGAGAGAGAAAGAGATCAATGGAACGTCAGGTGATATTGGACTCACCTTCCACCTCATAAAGACAAAGTCACTGTTCTTCAGCTCTTCGTAATCAAAGTCGTCCAAGTTGAAGCTCTTTGCATACTGATAAAAAGCCTGAAACTTACCCTGGAAAGAAACAAAACAAGTGTTTTAGTTGTACTTTTTCCTCAAAGCCAATAAAAAAACTGAAGTACTACGCCGCATCCAAGAAGTAAGTGTTTGTTAAAAAGAAAACACCAGACAAATGACTACGCTTTAATGGGAATATGAAATGAAAGAGCTTCAAATAAATACCCAGTGCTTGCGGTCCACATCTTCGTCTGCGTCCCACTTCCTGGTTAAAAAGGGCCTCTTTCTACTGATGATCTCTCCTGCGAAGAATGTGGTGAGAGTGGGATACTCCTGCAAGGATCAGAAACAGAACGTGGTGAGAGTGGGATACTCCTGCAAGGATCAGAAACAGAACGTGGTGAGAGTGGGATACTCCTGCAAGGATCAGAAACAGAACGTGGTGAGAGTGGGATACTCCTGCAAGGATCAGAAACAGAACGTGGTGAGAGTGGGATACTCCTGCAAGGATCAGAAACACAGTGAACACCGTAGCTAATCTTTTTGTTTATTGGACAAGTTCAGGTAAGACCCTTGCTGTTTACTTTGGTTCCTAGAGAATTAGAGACTATGACCATGTTTCCTTCTCCATAAGGACTTTCACTAACAAGAGTGTTTTAGTTATACACAGCACACTTATTTAATTTTTTTATTTAACTAGGCAAGTCAGTTAAGAACAAATTCTTATTTACAATGACGGCCTACCCCGGCCAAACCCTAACGATGCTGGGGAAATTGTGTGCCGCCCTATGGGACTCCCAATCACGGCCGGTTGTGAAACATTCTTTCTTACAGTCACACACATAACAGTTGTCCAACAAAGTAGGTAAATATTACCAATTATTTTCTGGGTATAGACCTGAATACATGGATCTAGCTGTGCTCCCACTTACTATTACCATAATCTGACTTGGCTCTACAGTCATGGTTACCAAAGGTCCTTTAGGAAGGGTTTCTGGCTGGAACACATGCTGGTGCAGTGACAAATTAAGTGTCACACACAGGAATGCCATCAATAACAAACAGCAATGCCTTTTTAATGCAGGGTCATATTCATTAGGCAACAAATGGAAGAACAGAAAAACTAAAACTGGGAGGGACAACCTCAACGTGTTCTTTTTCCGCTGCAAAATAATTTGCTGCGGTGTGTCCGATTGAATACGACCCAACTCACTGTAACACTATGCCAAGGTGCCAGATCAGTGGTAGGTAGCACCTTGTTAAGTAAACAAAGTGCACCATTTCCCTGAGCACTCCCTTTGAGTCACTCACAACTAATTCTCTAGGAAAAGAGGTGAACAGAGCCAGAGAAGGGATCTGTGTAATTTACAAGGAGAGAGTGGGAAGAGCCCTGATATTTAGTGTTGCCAGTGAGAGAAAGTGCACAGCAATCACATTTTGTACCACACACCCTCAATTGTATACCCTGAATTGTAGACCAGACAATGCAGGCAGAGAGCTGCAGCACACAGACTAGAGGTTGACCGATTAATCGGAATGGCCGATTAATTAGGGCCGATTTCAAGTTTTCATAACAATCGGTAATCGGCATTTTTGGACACCGATCATGGCCGATTACATTGCACTCCACGAGGAGACTGCGTGGCAGGCTGACTACCTGTTATGCGAGTGCAGCAAGGAGCCAGGGTAGGGTGCTAGCTAGCATTAAACGTATCTTATAAAAAAAAATCTCAATATCATCAACCATGTGTAGTTATCTAGTGTGTCCTGCGTTGCATATAATCTATGCCGTGCCTGTTAATTTATCATCGAATCACAGCCTACTTCGCCAAACGGGTGATGATTTAACAAGCGCATTTGCGAAAAAAGCATTGTCGTTGCACCAATGTGTACCTAAGTATAAACATCAATGCCCTTCTTAAAATCAATACACATGTATATACTTTAAACCTGCATATTTAGTTAATATTGCCTGCTAACATGAATTTCTTTAAACTAGGGAAAATGTTTGTCACTTCTCTTACATTCTGTGCAACAGAGTCAGGCTATATGCAGCAGTTTGGGCAGCCTGGCTCGTTGCGAACTGTGTGAAGATCAACTTCACCAAACGGGGATGACTTAACGAAAGCGCATTTGCGAAAAATAGCACAATCGTTGCACGAATGTACCTAACCATAAACATCAATGCCTTTCTTAAAATCAATACACATAAGTATATATTTTTAAACCTGCATATTTAGTTAAGAAATCCAGGTTAGCAGGCAATATTAAACTAGGGAAATTGTGTCACTTCTCTTGCGTTCATTGCACGCAGAGTCAGGGTATATGCAACAGTTTGGGCCACCTGGCTCGTTGCGAACTAATTTGCCAGAATTTTACGTAATTATGACATAACATTATGGACTTATGGATGCCACCCATTAGATAAAATACGGAACAGTTCCGTTTTTCACTGAAAGAATAAACTTTTTGTTTTTGAAATTATAGTTTCCGGATTTGACCATATTAATGACCTAAGGCTCGTATTTCTGTGTGTTATGTTATAATTAAGTCTGATTTGATAGAGCAGTCTGACTGAGCAGTGGTAGGCAGCAGCAGGCTCGTAAGCATTCATTCAAACAGCACTTTGTACGTTTGACAGCATCTCTTCGCTGTGCTTCAAGCATTGAGCTGTTTATGACTTCAAGCCTATCAACTCCCGAGATTAGGCTGGTGTAACCGATGTGAAATGGCTAGCTAGTTGCGGGGTGCGCGCTAATAGCGTTTCAATCGGTGACGTAACTCGCTGAGACCTTGAAGTAGTTGTTCCCCTTGCTCTGCAAGGACCGCGGCTTTTGTGGAGCGATGGGCAATGATGCTTCAAGGGTGGCTGTTGTCGATGTGTTCCTGGTTCGAGCCCAGGTAGGGGCAAGGAGTGGGACGGAAGCTATACTGTTACACTGGTAATACTAAAGTGCCTATAAGAACATCCAAAAGTCAAAGGTATATGAAATACAAATGGTATAGAGAGAAATAGTGCTATAATTTCTATAATAACTACAACCTAAAACTTCTTACCTGGGAATATTGAAGACTCATGTTAAAAGGAACCACCAGCTTTCATATGTTCTGCGCAAGGAACTTAAACGGTAGCTTTTTTACATGGCACATACTGCACTTTTACTTTCATCTCCAACACTTTGTTTTTGCATTATTTAAACCAAATTGAACATGTTTCATTATTTATTTGAGGCATTATATTCAGCTAAAATAAAAGAAGTGTTCATACAGTATTGTTGTAATTGTCATTATTATAAAAAATATAAAAAAGAAAAATATTTTTTAATCAGCCGATTAATCGGTATCGGCGTTGACAAATCATAATCAGTCGACCTCTAACACAGACCTGTTCTATGACTGTCTACCGTTTTAGAGGCAGTCAGGCAGTCAGTCAACACATCCATGTAAGACTAAACATCCAAATACGGTATACAGTGCTCAGACAAAACACTTTTGCAACATAACAGATAGGCCTTCATACCGGTGTTGCAAATTGGTCAATAGATGGCTCTGGCTTGTTGTTTAGCATGTTGTCATAATGCATGCCAGTTTCACATTGGTTGGTTGTACCAATATACATTTCAACTGGGGCTGGTGAGCTGCATTGCACTTGGCTTACACTGACCCCTGCCCTGATAAGTTCCCAAAAGGGGTTTAAAGACCCATGAAAACATCATCACTCATTGCATGTACACTATCTGACCCAGTTCTGCTCCACTTTACCTCGGTTAGGCCTTTGATCTTCAGGTAACCACACAGATAAGAGTCCTCCATGGTCACATGCTGCAGGCGACAAACAATCGCACAATGAGTGGTATTCAAGTGCAGTGGTCACAATGTCTGTGTGTGTGTGTGTACAACAACAACCCATCAGGTGCCTTCACATAATGACAACCAGGCCATTAACAAGTTATTTTCAGCAGCTTTGTCAAATGAATGAGCAGGCCTATTCAATAGTCAGCGGTCTGTCAATCGCCAATGAAAATGTTGAATGCTAGCCACCTATGTCATTCAGCAGCTAGGCCATATGTTAACATAAATGCATGTGAATGCCAGTATTCATGTATCCAAATGTTTGCATAAACAAATGTTCATCTCACTGCCAGAGTTAGCTGGCTGTTCTCTCTCGACAACCCTAGGGGGCCCAAGAGGGCTTACTAACATTTACAGTCGATTTGAATGGGCCATCTAGCTGCTAACTAAAGATTGCTTGCTGTCAAGCTTGTTAAACTAGTTTGTTTGCTAACTAGCTAGTTCACCTGGCTAGTTTGCTAAATCGGTTGCTTGTCAGTGGTGGTTGGCAGTCTGTAACGTTAGCAGCAGTGACAAGACAACCTTACATGGTCAGCTAGTAAACATGCTATCCATCATACCAAGCTTCTTAAAAGCAAGAGAATTTACCTGCAAAACGACCTCAACGTCATACGAGTTTCCTTTGCTCTTCTGATGCCCTCGAAACTGTGAACCGCTGTACAGCAGCGAAGTAGCTACCCCGGGCTGGTGCGTGTTGATCGGCGGGGGAGGGATAAGAGAGGCCGAGGATGTACGGGCCGCAGCGGTGCTGCTGCAGCACTCAGCTCGAACAGGCATGATGAGCGCTAATGCGTGCGTATCCCCGACTGCAACAGTCATGAACCACAGACTGAGGAAGCTCTTTAATATGGAGAGGGGCTACTGACCAGCAGTATCTAGAAGCCTGCCAATTTACTATACTCCTCCCAGGCCCTAGGATAGCTCACTCTGGACGTGTACTGGCTTTAAGAGAACTTCAACGTTTCTTTAGACAACTCAGAATCACCCTATTTGATTGGCTGGACATGTGCACTCCTCTTTTGAACGGAAACGTAATTGGATAGTTTTCGGAAATGCATTCTGGGACATGTATTTGCACATTTGTACGTTACTTTCCACTAGAAAAATCCATATGAATGATCAGCGTTCTTGCAGTTTTGTACTAAGGTTGAAAACGTATATATGTGGGCCCTACTTTCTATTCGTTCTGAAATGTATTGTAGAATACAACGATTATAATCAAAACATAAGAACATGTTTAGTTGAATGGTTTTGGTTGGGTGTTGATGGTTATGCATGAACAGTGTATCTCTCCCTCACGCACGCACGCACACACACAAAACACAACACACACACAGTAGATGGCAGAGTTGTCCTAGACTAGAGTGTTGAAATATGAACCGTTTGGAATAGACAAACATTTCTGCCTGTTTCTGGAAATGAACACAAGGGAAATAGCTCTGAGGATTCATTAAAATAATGAACTTCATTTTGACACAATTCAATATAACCCAGGTTCATGGAAATAAGTAAGTTTGAAAATAAGGGCATTTGCTGTATGCCTGAGGCTTGTGAATCTGTGTTAGAATGGTTTCTTCTGCTATATTTCCTTTCCCCTCTTCTTAATCAATGGTGCTCATGTTGCATCTCATCCAGATGATCCCTTACGTAGTCAATATAGTTGTGAATCTCTGAGATGCGCTTGCGATTCCGCTTCACCTCTTCATCTTGTACCTGCATGGACAGGCGAATAAGAGACAAAACAACAACAAATGAAAACACTCCAAGGTTAGAATATTCTTCATGGTGGAAAACTGGAAATTGTCATACTGAGTGTTTGTGGCAATGCCTTGCCTTCCCCATAGAAATACAATGTATGTCATCCTATTTCAACGCATTCCCCATAGAAATACAATCTATGTCATCCTATTTCCATGCATTCCCCTGCCTACCGATTTCATCAGAGCACTCATCCAGCTGTTGCAGCGCATCATGAGCTCGTCCTCACGGTTGTCGATCTTCAGCAGGTGGGTGTCGTGGGAGGCGCTGACTGCATTGATCACTGTGTCCTTGTCTACAAACAGCTGCATGGGGGACAGACAGACACTGTGTAACACAGAAGAATGATGCAGGGTGAAATTACCCCAAGACACTGATCTTGGGTCAGTTTTTCATTCTCAACATAATGGGTAAGGTTAGGATTGAGGGAGGGAAAGCTGATCCGAAATCTGTACCTAGGGGAAACTTCACCATGGCACCAGTGGGATCAAGATACTGCTGAGTGCCACTGGGGAAAGTGTTGCTGAGGTGCTACAAATCTTAATTTGACTCTGCTTCTCACAACAAGAAAATAATCCTGCAGAAACAGGAAATATTAATTATTATGTGGATTATAATTAATATACATTTTTTGTAGGGGTTGACATATTTTTCGTTAGGGCAATTACAAACTTTAGAAGACTTTTTAAACCTGCGCTGGTAAATTCTCTGTGACAACAGACTGATTAAATTAAGATAGCAGATCTGTAGTTTCAATAGCAGTGACACTGGAAATGTTGTCAGAGAGGAAAGGGTGGAAAAGCAGTAAGAACAGAATACAGTTGGACTGTGTGCAGTGGGTTTGAGTGCAATATGGATGAGCATGTACACATACAATATTAAATCAAATTGTAATTGTCACATGCTTCGTAAATGAGAGTGAAATGCTTCCCAACAATGCAGAATACAATATGATGAGTGTGGAAGTGTGTGTGTGGCAAATGTGTGCTTGTGTGGAAGTGTTATGTGCAAGTGAGTGTGTTCAGTGCATTCGGAAAGTATTCAGACCCCTTGACTTTATCCATATTTTGTTATGTTACAGCCTTATTCTAAAATGGATTAAGTAAATAAAAAATCCTCATCAATCTACACATAATACCCCATAATGACAAAGCAAACATTTAGCAAATGTATTTTTAAAAAAACCCACAGAAATACCTATTTACATAAGTATTCAGACTCTTTAATATGAGACTCGAAATTGACCTCAGGTGCATCCTGTTTCCATTGATCATCCTTGAGATGTTTCTTCAACTTGATTGGAGTCCACCTGTGGTAAATTCAATTGATTGGACTTTATTTGGAAAGGCACACACCTGTCTATATAAGCTCCCACAGTTGACAGTGCATGTCACAGCAAAAACCAAGCCCTGAGGTCGAAGGAATTGTCCATAGAGCTCAGAGACAGGATTTTGTCAAGGCACAGATCTGGGGTGCGTACCAAAAAATGTTGGCAGCATGGAAGGTCCCCAAGAACATAGCGGCCTCCATCATTCTTAAATGGAAGAAATTTGGAACCACCAAGACTCTTCCTAGAGCTGGCTGCCTGGCCAAACTGAGCAATCAGGGGAGAAGGGCCTTGGTCAGGAGGTGACCAAGAACCCGATGGTCACTCTGGCAGAGCTCCAGAGTTCCTCTGTGGAGATGGGAGAACCTTCCAGAAGGACAACCATCTCTGCAGCACTCCATCAATCAGGCCTTTATGGTAGAAAGGCCAGACGGAAGCCACTCCTCAGTGAAAGGCTCATCACAGCCCACTTGGAGTTTGCCAAAAGGCACCTAAAGGACTCTCAGACCATGAGAAACAAGAACTCTTTGACCTGAATGCCAAGTGTCACGTCTGGAGGAAACCTGGCACCATCCCTACGGTGAAACATGGTGGTGGCAGCATCATGCTGTGGGGATGTTTTTCAGCGGCAGAGACTGGTAGAAAAGTACAGAGAGATCCTTGATGAAAACCTGCTCCAGTGCGCTAAGGACCTCAGACTGGGGAGAAGGCTCACCTTCCAACAGGACAACGACCCTAAGTACACAGCCAAGACAATGCAGGAGTGGCTTCGGGACAAGTCTCTGAATGTCCTTGAGTGGCCCAGCCATAGCCCGGACTTGAACCCGATCAAACATCTCTGGAAAGACCTGAAAATAGCTGTGCAGTGACGCTCCCCATCCAACCTGACAGAGCTTGAGAGGATCTGCAGAGAAGAATGGGAGAAACTCTCCAAATACATGCATGCTAAGCTTGTAGGGTCAAACCCAAGAAGACTCGAGGCTGTAATCGCTGCCAAAGGTGCTTCAACAAAGTACTGAATAAATGTTATATTTCCGTTTATTTTTATACATTTTCAAAAATGTATAAAAACCTGTTTTTGCTTTGTCATTATGGAGTATTGTGTGTAGATTGATGAGGGAAACAAATAATTGAATCCATTTTAGAATAAGACCGTAACATAACAAAATGTGGAAAAAGTCAAGCGGTCTGAATACACTGTATGTTTTGGAGTGTCAGTGTAAGTATGTGTGAGTATGTGGGTAGAGTCCAGTGTGTGTGCATAGAGTCAAAAAAAGTTAGTGCAAAAAAAGGGTCAATGCAGATAGTCCAGGTAGCTATTTAGTTAACTATTTAGCAGTCTTATGGCTTGGGGGTAGGAGCCCTTTGATCCCAGACTTGGCACTCTGGTACAGTTGCCGTGCGGTAGCAGAGAGAACAGTCTATTACTTGAGTTGCTGGAGTCTTTGACAATATTTGAAAATGTTTGTGGAGATAAGAGACAGGGTTGAGAGAGGAGTAGGGAAACACTATTTAGGCTGCGTCTCAAATAGCCACCTATTCCCTATATAGTACACTACTTTTGACCATGGCCTATAGGATGTGCTGTAGACACAGGTATTTTCTGACACTGACCATTCGGACATCATCAGGCATATCCTCCTCCAGCTCATTCTTGGCCACTCGCTCCAGGGTTGCCACAGCGATTTCCAGTAGCTTCTCGTGATGGTGGTTCTCTAAGTCTCGGCACTGGGCGAAAGTGGGTCTGTGTCAAGGAGACTTTGTCTGAGGCTGTACACTGTATATCAAGCGTGTCAGAGTAGGAGTGCTGAGCTAGGATCAGGTCCTCCCTATCCATGTCATCTTATTAATTGGAAAACTGATCCTAAATCAGCACTCTAACTCTGAGACGCTTGGTACATACAGACCCTGATTTGAATAACTGCATCAGTGCACTGTAACACCATTATAATACACATGCAACTTGTAGTTATATTGAAATAAATACTTAAGGTAGCAAAGGATATATTCCTTGAACAACTTCAATGAATCCGGCAACCATGTCTGAAATGTTCCTCTCAAAATCTTTGATTATGTCCTATGGAAGAAAAAAAAAAGGTGTAACATGCGTTGTATAGAGGGGACCAAGGCACAGCGTGTTGCGTGCTCATAATTATATTTGAATGAAAACGAACACTTATACAAAAGAAACAAAACGAGAGTCAACAGTTCTGTCAGGTTACGTGAATGAAACAGAAAACAAAACAGAAAAACAACTACCCACAAACACAATAGAAAAAACCCCAACTTAAATATGATCTCCAATTACAGGCAACGAGGACCAGCTGCCAACTTAAACATAGAAATAGAAAACATAGAAAACCACCCAAAACACCCCCTGTCACGCCCTGACCTACTTTACTATAGAAAATGACATCTTCCAAGGGTCAGGACGTGACAGTACCCCCCCCCCCCCAAAGGTGCAGACTCCGAATGCAACTAAAAAACAACAACAAAAGAAACCACAAAACAAAAAGGGAGGGTAGGGAGGGTGACAATTGTCTATGGCGGTTCTAGTGCAGTACCCAGAACCTTACCATCCAGCAGATCCTCCAGCAGCGGAGGTGGCTCCGGTTCGGGGCGTAACCACCGCTCCATCCGCAGATCTCTCTGCTTCTGTAACACCGGACCGTGGATCGTTGTGGAAGGAACCGGACTGTAGATCATCGCCGGGGAGGCTCTGGGCCGCCGCCGGAGGCTCCGGGCTGCGGAGCGTCGCCGGAGGCTCCGGGCTGGGGAGCGTCGCCGGAGGCTCCGGACTGAGGAGCGTCGCCGGAGGTTCCGGACTGGGGAGCGTCGCCGGAGGCTCCGGACTGGGAAGCGTCATTATAGGTTCCGGACTAGGGACCGTTGCTGCAGGCTCCAGGCCATGGATCATCTCTACAGGTTCCGCGCCATGGATCATCACTGGAGGCTTCGATCCATGGATTATGTCTACAGGCTCCGGACCATGGATAATCCCTACAGACTTCTTGCCATGGATTATCTCTACAGACTCTGGGCCATGGATTACCTCTGGAGGCTTCGTGCCATGGAACATCCCTACAGGCTCCGGGCCATGGATCATCACTACAGGCTTCGTGCCATGGATCATCTCTACAGGCTTCAGACCATAGATTATCACTGGAGGCTTTTCTCGTGGAGCTGGAACAGGTCTCACCGGACTGGAGAGACGCACTGAGGACCAGGTGCGAAGAGCAGGCACCGGCCGTACTGGGCTATGGAGGCGCACTGGAGGGAGAGTGCGAGGAGCAGGCACAGAACGTACTGGGCTATGGAGGCGCACTGGAGGGAGAGTGTGAGGAGCAGGCACAGGACGTACTGGGCTATGGAGGCGCACTGGAGGGAGAGTGCGAGGAGCAGGCACAGGCTCACCACAAAAAGCACGGGGAGTTGGCTCAGTTCTCACCCCTGGCCCCGCCAAACTACCCGTGTGCCCCCCAAAAAAATGTTTTTGGGGGCTGCCTCTCGTTCTTCCCTGGTAGGCTACGATACCTGTCTATTATCTGGCCCCAAGTCCAGTTTCTCCTTTCAATCCAATCCTCATTAGACCAGGTATCCATCTCTGGTGCAGCGTGTTGCGTGCTCATAATTATATTTTAATGAAAACGAACACTTATACAAAAGAAACAAAACGACAGTCAACAGTTCTGTCAGGTTACGTGAACGAAACAGAAACAAAATGGAAAAACAACTACCCACAAACACAATAGAAAAAACCCCAACTTAAATATGATCTCCAATTAGAGGCAACGAGGACTAGCTGCCTCCAATTGGAGATCAACCCAAAAAACAACAACATAGAAATAGAAAAACTAGAACATAGCAATAGAAAATATAGAAAACCACCCAAAACACTCCCTGTCACGCCCTGACCTACTTTACTATAGAAAATGATATCTTACAAGGGTCAGGACGTGACAAAAGGAGAATAGTTATTGACATATGAATAACGTATCTCAAATTGAAATCTGTGTTTTGATATCAAATGGAAAATAAAAATAAATAAATTAACCACTCCAAACATTATTCTATAAATGAGAGCTTCCATATGAACTGTTGCACGTGTACTATAATTTTTTATTTATTTATTTCACCTTTATTTAACCAGGTAGGCAAGTGAACATCAACCGTGCACACACACACACACACACACACACACACACACACACACACACACACACACACACACACACACACACACACACACACACACACACACACACACACACACACACACGGGAATAATAGATTTTCTCAAGGTGTGGAAAATGCTGTACTCAAAGATAAGGCGAATTACTTCTATATTTAAAGGTTTAATAGACAGACAGACAAACATATGCATATGGAGAGACAGACATGTTCCTCTGAGAGGTTTGTAGCAATCTACCAACCTCCTCAAGGGCAGGCAAGCATAAATACTCTTGCTTATCTGTTGGTTCTCCAAGTGTTCCGGGCCCCTGGTCACAACATAAATCAAGGTTGTCGAGACCACTTGGGTCAGAGTGAGCCGCATATTAGACGTCTCTATCATTTGAAACTCCCGATGGCTGAATTTATAGCCATTGGCACTTGGCCTCAGGGAGGTCACCTAGAGGTCACCTAGGATAACAGTTTATGCATTATGGGGCCTCCTAACTACAAAAGAAGTTGGACCTGTTCTGATATGGACCTTGGGCTTTCCCACCCAGACCCAATATGCATACATTTTTTGAACTTTAAATATGGAGACCCATTTTTTAAGCGTCTTTATTAACCGGAGCTGATAAAGCGCAAGAGGAGGAAGAGAAAGGTGGCGCTGTGAGGGAGTGACACAGGGAGCTGGGAGGGAGAGACGACAGACAGCAAACAACCAACAAGCCAAAACGCACTATAGTAAACAAATAGCTGCCATAGCTAGGTTATTTATCATCCAATATGATTACACAGTACCTGTTTTGACTGCATCAAACCTGGAGAAGCTAGCTAGTTAAGTTAGCTAACATTAGCTAGCTAGGGTAATTGAGGATGCAGTGCATGTGCTTTCTCATCCTTTTAAAAAAACATTTTAATATATATTTTTTTTAATTTTAGAAATTGCATTGTTGGTTAGAGCCTGTAAGTAAGCATTTCACTGTACCTGTTGTATTCGGTGCACGTGACAAATAAAGTTTGATTTGATTTGATTAACAACAACTCCATTCATAATATTAAGTAGCAGTCTACCTGTTGGCTCTTGGTCGTTGTAGCCTATCCTTCTCCTTAAACTTTTAATTCAGTCATTTTAATGCCATCTCCCAATGATTACATATCTCCTAACTTTTGCCACACACAGAGGCTATATGACTGTAGCCTATTGACGCATTGATGACTAACGATTGGTCAACAACAACAACTACTGCAGCAGTCACGTTCGGCTCTGTACGGGTCCTTCCAGACAAGTCAGTTAGAATGACACAGACCCAAGGCCTCCCGAGTGGCACAGCTCTCTAAGGCACTGCATCGCAGCTGGACAGTGTTTCCTCCGACACATTGGTGTGGCTGGCTTCCGGGTTAAGCGAGCAGTGTGTCAAGAAGCAGTGCGGCTTGACAGGGTCATGTTTTGGAGGTCGCACGGCTCTCGACCTTTGTCTCTCCAGAGTCTGTAGGAGAGTTGCAGCGATGGGACAAGACTGTAAATACCAATTGGATATCACGAAATTGGGGAGTAAAAGTGGTCAAAGTAAAAAATGTAATTTAAAAAAAATTACAAAAAAGGACACATACCCGAGACCCATGACAATCATATGAGGTCCGACCCAGACCCGTGACATTATTTAGAATTCTGGATCCACCCCTACTCGGGTCCCAGATCGGGTATCTGGTATGAGTACAGGTGGATCCGTAAAAACCTCTACTCCTAACCTCTTGGAAGTTATTCAGTTCAGATTTAAGGGCGACCAAGAATGTAGATCTTAACAACACACAGATAGACACACACACACACACACACACACCTCCAGCTGGTCAACTAGCTGCAGCTCCTGGGTCATGAGGCTGTCACAGAGCTGGTTAATCTCCTCGCTGCAGTGGTTCAGCTGGGCCTCCACGAGACGTGTGTCTGTGGCCTGCTGCATCTCAGACATCACCTGTGTGTGTGGCCACGTGGAGATACACAACATTTATGTGTGATTTGCACAATTTTTTTGTGATTTGTAAGATTTATGTACAGTGGATGAAAACGAACACAAGAACTAGAATAAACACATAAAAACAGATAACATAGAACATAAACCAAAAACCCCGAAACACACAAAACAAACACCCCCTGCCACGCCCTGACCAAACTACAATAACAAATAACTCCTTTTACTGGTCAGGACGTGACAGTAACCCCCCCCCCAAAGGTGCAGACCCCGAATGCACCTCACAAACAAAACTCCACAAAAATAACCCCAAACTTAAAGGGAGGGAAGGGAGGGTGGCCACCGTCACCGACGGTTCTTGAGCTACACCCCCCCCCTTCCCAATACTCCCCCCAACGGAAGTGGCTCAGGAGCGGGATGCAGACCCCGCTCCACCACTTGCTCACCCCACTTTGGTGGCGCCTCTAGAGCGGGGTCCCTCGCCGCCGACCCCGGGCCGGGAACCCTCGCAGCGGGCGACTCTGGCAGCGCCGGACAGGCGGGCGACTCTGGCAGCGCCGGACAGGCGGGCGACTCTGGCAGCGCCGGACAGGCGGGCGACAATGGCAGCGCCGGACAGGCGGGCGACTCTGGCAGCGCCGGACAGGGTGAGTGCGGGGAACAGGAACAGGACGTACTAATGGCAGAGTGCTCACAGCAGGCACTGGCTGTACCGGGTTATGGAGGCGCACTGGAGGGTGAGTGCGGGGAGCAGGAACAGGACGTACTAATGGCAGAGTGCTCACAGCAGGCACTGGCTGTACCAGGTTATGGAGGCGCACTGGAGGGTGAGTGCGGGGAGCAGGAACAGGACGTACTGGACTGGGCTGGCGCACTGGTGACCTGATGCGTGGAACTGTCTTAGGAGGCGCCAGACTAGTGACACACACCACAGGGCTAGTGCGAGGAGGGACAGGACGTACTGGACTGGGCAAGCGCACTAAAGGCCTGAAGCGTGGGGCTGGCTTTGGAGGCGCCAGCCTAGTAAAACGCACCACAGGGCTAGTGCGAGGAGCAGGCACAGTGTAAACCGGACCCTGGAGACGCACTGGAGGTCTGGAGCATACAGCCTGCACAACCCTTCCTGGCTGAGTGCTCAACTTAGCCTGGCCATACTGAGGAGCTTTTACCAATCGCACCGGCCTTTGAATGCGTCTGGGCAATACAGTGCGCATTTCCGCATAGCTCGGTGCTTTCTTGATCCGTCGCTCCCCGTAATAAGCACGGGGAGTTGGCTCAGGTCTCCATCCTGACTCTGCCCAACTCCCCGTGTGCCCCCCCCAAAGAAAATTTTGGGGGGGATGCCTCTCGGTCTCCTCTAGCTCCCTTAGTTTGTCCTCCCAGAATTGTCGTTCATCCTCTCACGTCCATCCTCTCACGTCCATCCTTTTTTTTTTTTGGTGCTCCAATCCCCGCTGCTTGGTCCTGGTTTGTTGGGTAGTTCTGTCAGGTACGTCGTAGAAAGTGGACTGAGGCGCAGCGGGTATCGTGCTCATCTTCTTTTATTTATATAAGTGAACACTTAAACAAAATAAATCGACGTCAACCAACAGTTCCGTAAAGACACAAGGACTATACGAAAACCAACTACCCACAAAAACCATGAAGAAAAAAAACCTACTTAAATATGATCTCTAATCAGAGGCAACGAGATTCTGCTGACTCCAATTAGAGATCAACCCAAAATACACAACATAGAAATATAAGAACTAGATAAACACATAGAAACAGATAACATAGAACATAAACCAAAAACCCCGAAACACACAAAACAAACACCCCCTGCCACGCCCTGACCAAACTACAATAACAAATAACCCCTTTTACTGGTCAGGACGTGACAGGTCTACTCATTAAGATTTGTAGATCTGTCAGTCTGCACTGAACCGGATGCTCACAAACGTGACCATTTCCCTGTCAGTGCAAGTGAAAGCCGGTTTTGACTAGATGGAATGCTGCTAATATCAGAAGTTACTCTTCGTAGCATGTTAGGAGTTTTTACGCAGCAGGTTAGGAGAATCAATGTAGCAGGTTAGGAGAATTAGGTTAAGGTTAGGAAAAGCATTATTGTTAGCAAAAATGCAAAAATTCTCCTCGACGCTACTCGGATATGCACGTTTTGACGTCACTTTGACATTAGCGGCATCCCTTCTTGACATGACCGTAAAAGCTAGTCCCATGACGCACCTGTCTCCTGGCTTTCTCAAAGTCTGCAGCGATCTGTGCTGCTCTCTGCTGGTTGTCGTCCACAGCTTCTCTGGAACAGTCAAAGAAGGACTTGACCTCGTCTTCCCTCCGGGTGCGCTGTGCCAAGCCAATCTCAAACACCTGCACACACAGCGCCACCAGGTGGCTCTTGTATGTAGGAACAGAGTCAAGGAAGGAGCCTTCCATGCAATAGTAGAATAATCGACTTGTGTTTTTTTCCATTTTTTTTCTCTCCTTGAAATCCCTATCTTACAACAAGATATATCATTCTACTATTATTTCACCTGCCTCTGCTTTTAGCCATCCATCAAATCAAGGGCCAGTTGTCGAAGGGAGAAGGCATGCTCCAAATAGACTGACACTGTGAGAACAGAGTTTGGAGAAGGATATGTCTCTAGTAGTAGAGACACTCCGGGGAGGTAGGCCAGCTTTGCTGCCTCTGCATCATCTGCGTACATGCTGTCAAACAGATATGGGCCATTCAAGAGCTCCACAAAGGCATCCTGTAGGTAGGGAAGACAAACACACACACACACACACACACACACACACACACACACACACACACACACACACACACACACACACACACACACACACACACACACACACACACACACACACACACACACACACACACACACACACACAACAGTAGATGGCAGAGTTGTCCAATGATTTCAAGCTCAATGCACACATGGATGCAGAATGTATGCTTTGCTCTGAATGTAGGTTTTTCGTAGGTTACCCTGTGCAACTGCAGCTCGTCCTCTTGCTCTTGCCTAGCGTCCATCGCCCTTCTCTCCTGGGCCTCATTGTGGCGCATCTCCTCAATGGCATACTGGTATTTTCCAAACGCCTGCTCTCGCTACAAAAGGAAATACTTAATGTTCAATGCCCGCCCGAATGGTTGGTAAAGTAAGAAAAAAGCAAGGTATTCATGTATTCATACAAACTAATGGTATATCCAGAGAAAAATGTATAAACTAGACCTTTGGAACTGTTTTCTTTAAATCTGTGGTTACAATATGGATGGGATGTGTAAAGGTATGGCAGTTCAGCAGTTTTGTGATTCTGCATTTAGTATGGTGCTTATTCAGCTGTCTGATTCCCAGGGGAAACGTTTGTAATCCATGACTAACCGTTTGGTAATGCTCTCGTTTACGTCAATGCTTTAATTCATCAGGACAGGAATGTCCCTGAGCCTAGGCATAAATCTCTTATTTTGTAAGACTTGTGTTTTGTAAGACTTATGGTATGTTGGTGTGGATACAAGCACATATATATACTGTACAACCTTGTCAGCCCATTGGTTCTCCTGTGCCTGTCGCTCTAGCGCCAGGGATGTGTTTCTAATAGGTACAGATCTAGGATCAGCTTCCCCTCCCTGATCCTAACCTTAATTATTAGTGGGGGGATTACAAGACTGACCCAATATCAGTGTCAAGGGGCAATTTCACCCTATTCCGTCACTCACTGTTTGTTCATCCAATAGCCTGAAGTCCAAGTAAACCAACTCTGGAAGGTAGGCAGCAACAAAGATTTTGTAGCGGTCCTCTTTGCAGATGGGGTTTCCAGCTAGGTTGAGAGTGCGCAGGTTCTTGAACTTTCTAAGGTAGATCACCTGGGAATCAGAGGATATGGTTGATTGCAATTCCTACAGTGTCCAGCAAACATGCAATACCAGCCCATACCATGAAAATAACATATTTTGTCACAAATATTCGACAGTATACAATTTCAGAGTTTACATTCATAATTTGAAACATAAACAATAAATGTAGGTAGTGTATGAAAGTTACTCACATTTTCCAACTGAGCCAGGAAGTTGTTCCCAATAGAGAGAACGTGTAGGTTTAGGAGTGTGTCCATGTTCTCAATGACAGAGATTCTGTTGTTGTAGAGACTCAAGTCTTCCAGCTTCACCAGAGAATCCAACCCCTCGATCTCCTCAATGTTATTGAAGGACAGATCTAGAGGAGAAGCGGAGATAGAGAGAAAGATAATATTGATAATTAGGCCATAATAGCCTTGTATCAGTGAAGGGCTTGTCTTTTAGTGAAAAACAATATAGTCATCTTGATCTAGCTATATACAGTTTAACATATACATTATCTGTCTAACATTTACTGTATGTGGAACATATTCAGGGTCTGTGAGAGACCTTTCTTACCTAGCCATTTCAGATTAGTGAGGCGCCCCAGTCCTTCAATCTTCTCAATGATGTTATTGTCCAGTTGTAGCTTGGTCAGAGACGTGAACTGCCACAGGTGATCAATCTTCAGGATGTCTATGGACAAAAATGTAAAAAATATGGACAAATTAAGGTATAAAAACTATTTCCACTGCAACTATTGCCCTTGTCTCTGTGGACAATGGACATGACATGCCTGCACCAAAAAGTATGCAAATGAATGAAGAACATCAACATCTGTCAAATGTCTTACTTTTGTAGTCTAGGCGCAATTGGCAGACTTCTTCATACTGGATGCCCTCCTCCTTGGCAATCTGCCCAGCCTGGTCTTGAGGGCCTTGCTCCTCCACTGCCTTCTGCAGCAGCTCCTCGTCCACCAAACTGGGCTCTGCGGTATCATATAGCCTGCTCATCCTGCTAATGTCTCTGGATCCCCTGACACTCTACCCTGTACTGTTACTGTGGAGAGAAGGGCAGCTCAATATCAAATGCTGTATTCAGTGCCACTGTCTGGCGGTGGTTGTAGGTTAAACAAATGTTTTTCTGATTGATAAACAGTGAGTCTCAATGTCATCACAATCCTGCCAGGTACGTAGCTTTGTAGAGTTGAGTGGCTGTTTTGCAATAACAAATAAACACAAACTGTGTATAATGTATTTATGCTAGGTTAACTCGCTAACGTTAGCTATGGTGGCTAGCTATAAATATTGTAAACAAACGTTTATATACCTAGCTATAGTACAGTAACTTAACGTTAGCTAGCTAATAGTAGCTAGTACTTTTTCAGCAGCAACACAACACAACAAGCCAGAGCTGAGTAACCTAATTTCTGCTAAATTAAAAAGGTATGAGATTGCTCTCTCACACAAGCTGCTGTTTTGAGAGACCACAAGAAAACCAAACAACAAAGTAATTTGAAAAAAAATGTATGTTATCAGCCTCATACCTTTCAAACCCACGTCTGCTGCACAAAGATGTATACTGTTGCCTAGCAACCAGGCAGCAGGACTAGGCTACATTGAACACGGAAAAGTTGATAGCTAAACCGTTTTAAACCGTTTCACAGAGGATACAGATGCTATATGCGATATGCACTATGCGAACCAGTGTAAGCATTACTATGAGATTTATTTGTGAATATTATGTACTTAAATTACAATTATTAGAATCAAGGGGATCATAAATGTTAACTCTTCTAGTCAGGATCAGAGCTGTATTGGTCAGGATTTCCTGAATGATGCCATGTAACCCACAGTTTATCTAGCTAGTGTATCCCATCGAGTGCAGTATGTTGGAAATGATATGGATATTCAGAATCAATTCACTCAAACAACAACAATAGTTTGATAGTACAGATTGTAGGGAAAGGTTTAAAGTATTTTCCCCAAACAACAATACTTTATTTTAATATTAAAATATATATTTTTTAAATGTAACCTTTATTTAACTTGGCAAGTAAGTTAAGAACAAATTATTATTTACAATGACGGCCTACACCGGCCAAACCCGGACGACGCTGGGCCAATTGTGCGCTGCCCTTTGGGACTGCCGATCACTGTAGGTTGTGATACAGACTGGATACATAACATGAACAGTAACGTTAAAATCGATCACATCCAGCAAGGGCTTGGATCTTGTGCATAGATAGCTAGCTATCTTTAGTGTTGGTGGTGAACATACCCTGGATAGCTGCTAATTTTGATGGACAATAAATCCAGCCATACAGATTGATATCTCAGTTTTATCTTCCAATGTGGTTGCTCAGTGGGAGGGACTTGCAGATAATGCGCCTCTCTTCCAGCTTCTGTCATTCTGTGGGTATTGTTTGTTGTCATAAAGATGGAGTTCTTACTGGGCAATCCGTACAGCACTCCTGTGGGCCAGTGCTTAGGTAAGTTACCAGCTATAGATGCTGTTTAATCAGCTCTTATAAACCCATAATGTAAGGTTTGAATGTTGACTTACATGTGTTATTGTACGGCATTCAGAAGCGAGCTAAGCTAGCTAGCTGTAGCATCATCGACCAGCTACAGTAACCTTATAAATATCGGTTCGCGGCTAGCCCATGCAAACGTTAGCTAAGCTAACTGGAATCAGGGTGGCACATTTGCTGAAAAGTACAAATTTGCTCCAAATGAAGCGAAATGATTTCACGGGGGAGTTTTCTACTGGATTCTCATTTGTTTTGAAATGCAATGATACAACAGCTGGGTAACAGTTTTTCAGTTGAAATTGTTTATCAATGGCGATGTGCGGTCTCATTTGCCAATTACTGTTTTTATGATACTGACTAGTGCTTTTAAACTAATTAATGAATTCACATTTGAACAGTTGGTCTGTATTCTTTAAGCTCGTACACACACTCAGTGGTACAGGCATGACATTGATAATGGAAGGGGATAAACGGGAAGATACGTCATTTGACCAATGCTGAAAATGCAGACAAATCACAATGAGCTTTCTCACAAATACTGATGACACATTAGCAAAACACCCTTCAAAGATGATTCATTGTCAGTAACACTGAGTCATTGTAAATCACTTCTGTTACAAGAAGTGATTTGCATTGTCAACCACAGGCAGCTATGTTGCCAGCTTTTCTGTGATTACACAGCTGACCTAGATTTTTATTTAACTTTTATTTAACTAGGCAAGTCAGTTAAGAACAAATTCTTATTTACAGTGACGGCCTACCGGGGAACAGTGGGTTAACTGCCTTGTTCAGGGGCAGAACAGATTTTTACCTTGTCAGCTTGGGATTTGATCCAGCAACCTTTCGGTTACTGGCCCAATGTTCTAACCACTAGGCTACCTGCTGCCACTAAACCATGCACAATTCTTTTCCATGGGCTCCGTTGTTAGGGTAGTAGTTTGGTCAGTTGGGATTGTAATGAATGGTGATGAAGCTAGTCGACATCCCCCTGTAGCTTCCCTCAAAGTTCCCCCTTCCCCCCAGTGCCCTCCCTCCTGCAGCTCCCAAAGACATAGCTTTTTCCGGGCAGTTTCCTGCTCTGTCATTGGGACGAGGAGCTTCAACAGTGCTTATTTGGACTGAAATACTGACAAGTGTTTATGGGCATTAAAGGCATAAGAAAATTAACATGTTAGAAGCTCTTCTGTTTTCCTGATTAGCCCAATACCTAATGGAAGTTGCATTTTGTGTACTACCTGTTACTACCTTCAGGCTTTTATTTTCCACCCTGTCTGTATGGTTTATAGTAGCTCTGGTCCAGGGCTTCACGTGCGAGTGAGCGTCAGTAAGCCACACATAATGCCCTGGACCAGAGCTAGGTTCATACTGAGGCCTTATACAGTAGGGCATGCAAAATATATGGATAGGGAATGCCTGATTTGATAGGCTTGGTCCACTGTGTATCAAATCAAATCAAATCAAATTTATTTATATAGCCCTTCGTACATCAGCTGAAATCTCAAAGTGCTGTACAGAAACCCAGCCTAAAACCCCAAACAGCAAGCAATGCATGTGAAAGAAGCACGGTGGCTGGGAAAAACTCCCTAGGAAAAACTCCTGAGAAAGGCCAAAAACCTAGGAAGAAACCTAGAGAGGAACCAGGCTATGAGGGGTGGCCAGTCCTCTTCTGGCTGTGCCGGGTGGATATTATAACAGAACATGGTCAAGATGTTAAAATGTTCGTAAATGACCAGCATGGTCAAATAATAATAATCATAGTAGTTGTCGAGGGTGCAACAAGCACGTCCGTAGCCGCAGGCAGAACAGTTGAAACTGGAGCAGCAGCATGGCCAGGTGGACTGGGGTCAGCAAGGAGTCATCATGCCAGGTAGTCTTGAGGCATGGTCCTAGGGCTCAGGTCCTCCGAGAGAAAGAAAGAAAGAGAGAATTAGAGAGAGCATATTTACATTCACACAGGACACCGAATAAGACAAGAGAATACTCCAGATGTAACAGACTGACCCTAGCCCCCCGACACATAAACTACTGCAGCATAAATACTGGAGGCTGAGACAGGAGGGATCAGAAGACACTGTGGCCCCATCCGATGATACCCCCGGACAGGGCCAAACAGGCAGGATATAACCCCACCCACTTTGCCAAAGCACAGCCCCCACACCACTAGAGGGATATCTACAACCACCAACTTACCGTCCGAAGACAAGGCCGAGTATAGCCCACAAAGAGTGTGCATAGATCTGTAGTGTGTGTAGTGTGCATAGATCTTCTATCTACTGTACTAATAACCATGACAGTTAGCTTTGCGAACAGCTCTAAGGCTTTTATAATCACAGTCATAATATCTTAAGGCTCAGTTAGCCTAGTTGGTTTACCCCTGCAACAGGTGTAACTGGCTCAGTCTGTGGACATTTCTCCAGGCCCTGCTCCCGGCCTGGGATTTTGGGAGATAACAGAAGGATAATAACTGAGAGATCCCTGCGGTTGGGATTGGTCTAGATGTGGTAAAGCAGGAATCGTTTTTCACTTCTAGGTGAGGGGGGTCTAGGCTATTTGACAACTTCTATAGCACCTCCATATTATAAGTTAAAGGTTAAATTTAAAAAATAGCGTTGTTATAGGCTTGCTGCTTTTGAGGGCTGTTTAACAAGTGTGGACTTCTAAGTTCTGAGGCTATATACTCAGCCTTGTGTTTTGTCACTGGTGATAATTTCCATAAGCATCATTGTCTGTTATATAGTTGCCTGAGAGTCTCTGACTACCAGAAGGGCCCAACATTGGCTATTACTCATATATAAAGCACTTCTCCAGAAACTCCCATACTACATCACTTCTAAATTGGAAATCTAGTAACTATAAGACTCAGTCTCCTGGTTAGTACTAGAGGTTCCGCGGGTCCCCTCTGAGTTAGGGAAGACTGCTTTCAGTTACTATGGCCCTCCGTCCTGGAATGACCTACAGGTCACTCTAAAACTTGATTATTTGGTCCCAAATTGTAAATTTTGGGCTCTTGTTGTTATTGATCGTATATATTTGTTAGTACTGCCCTTTTGAATGTAATGTAATTCATTTGAAATGTTGTAACTGTAATTTGGTTGAATGGTTTCTCACATTGCTTCAACTGTTGTTCTCAGGGCACCATTGGAAATGAGATCCTGGTCCCAATGGGTTCCCCAGGTTAAATAAAGGTTAATAATATAAAATGTAATACAATGGACTGTTTCCAACCCCAGGTGGTGCAGACTCTGTGATAAAGTGTAGTCTGGCCAGAAGGAGAGTGTGGCTGGGCTGAGATAAGATGTGGTTGTGATGATTGGATGGGACTGGGCTGAGATAAGATGTGGTTGTGATGATTGGATGGGACTGGGCTGAGATAAGATGTGGTTGTGATGATTGGATGGGACTGGGCTGAGATAAGATGTGGTTGTGATGATTGGATGGAACTGGGCTGAGATAAGATGTGGTTGTGATGATTGGATGGGACTGGGCTGAGATAAGATGTGGTTGTGATGATTGGATGGGACTGGGCTGAGATAAGATGTGGTTGTGATGATTGGATGGGACTGGGCTGAGATAAGATGTGGTTGTGATGAAGGATGGGACTGGGCTGAGATATGATGTGGTTGTGATGATTGGATGGGACTGGGCTGAGATAAGATGTGGTTGTGATGATTGGATGGGACTGGGCTGAGATATGATGTGGTTGTGATGATTGGATGGGACTGGGCTGAGGCTAGGTAGGACTACTGGGCCTATGTACCCTCAGGCAGGGACTGTGTCCTTCATTGATAGAGTCACTGATTATCTAACAGCACGTCTACATCCACAGCAAAACTATTGGATTGGCAATTGCACGAACAATGGAACATGGCAGAATACTAACCAGGGCTCAGTGGATAGAATAGTTAGGCTATAAATGTTTTATAAAGACATTAGCTACAACTATATCAATATCCTATGTTAAAGGTCTTTGTACAGTATTCTTACAGCTCAAGGCCGTTGCTACAACCATAATTATTCTATTTTATGAAGATCTTAGTACTGTACAGGGCATACAATTCACTTTTTGGTCCACCAGCCACTGTGGCAGGTAGATTTAAACAATAAGGCCTGAGGGGGTGTGGTATATGGCCAATATACCACGGATAAGGGCTGTTCTTAAGCATGACGCAACGCGGAGTGCCTGGATATAGCCCTTGCCCTTATTGGCAATATACCACAAACACCCGAGGTACCTTATTGCTATTATAAACTGTTTACCAATGTAATTAGAGCAGTAAAAATAAATGTTTTGTTATACCCGTGGTATACGGTCTGATATACCAAGGCTTTTAGCCAATCACGGCTTTCAGCCAATCAGCATTCAGTGCTCGAACCACTCAGTTTATAATAAAAAATCTACCAGCCACTCAGATTTTTTCCCCCTGCTAAAATTATACCAACAAAACACACAAAAAAACATATGAGCATGCTTTAATGTTTCTAAAACAATAAATGTATTATTAGTAAGAAATAATGTGTTATATTGTTTAATTTCATTTTTTGGTGACCTGAGTCATTAAACCAAACTATCACAGATGAGACAAACATTTTCCTCTGCTCATTTAAGGGTGGGAGGTAACCGTGGTAGCGCGACTAGAGTCATGTTTGAGCCTGTGATTGAGTCTGACTAGGAGAGGCGTTGTTTCTCTTCCCTTGCAATTGGAACTCAAACATAGAAAAACAACCTAGCCTGTGAACAACGCAATGTAAATGGACAAGCCTCACTTCAGTAGACTTTCGGGTCAAGTAAATTAGACCAATTTTTATGCCTGTGCGCAGCGCTTCTAAAAATGCACCTTTCGCTCAGCTCTTCGCATGCACCCAGCCTGGTGGTGTTCCAGCGCAAGATGGAATAGGCTATATAGGATTCGTAGTTCATAGACTTCATTTACCAGCTATGAAACAAAACGACAGAAATACTTTGAAAAAAGCTACTGGAGCATTTATTTTACTATAAATGTGATCGAAATTGACTTTTTATCACAAATGCGAGTGAAATGCTCGCACTGTGAAGCCCTGACTACCCGCCAACGTGGCTGGTGAAATAGACATTTTACCCACCAATGACTTAATCTACCCGCAGGTGTTAATTTTAGGCCCTGGTACTGTATCCTTACTGCTCAAGGCCTTAGCTACAACCATAACTATCCTATGTTATAAAGGTCTTTAGTACTGTATCCTTACTGCTCAAGGCCTTAGCTACAACCATAACTATCCTATGTTATAAAGGTCTTTAGTACTGTATCCTTACTGCTCAAGGTCTTAGCTACAACCATAACTATCCTATGTTATAAAGGTCTTTAGTACTGTATCCTTACTGCTCAAGGTCTTAGCTACAACCATAACTATCCTATGTTATAAAGGTCTTTAGTACTGTATCCTTACTGCTCAAGGCCTTAGCTACAACCATAACTATCCTATGTTATAAAGGTCTTTAGTACTGTATCCTTACTGCTCAAGGCCTTAGCTACAACCATAACTATCCTATGTTATAAAGGTCTTTAGTACTGTATCCTTACTGCTCAAGGCCTTAGCTACAACCATAACTATCCTATGTTATAAAGGTCTTTAGTACTGTATCCTTACTGCTCAAGGCCTTAGCTACAACCATAACTATCCTATGTTATAAAGGTCTTTAGTACTGTATCCTTACTGCTCAAGGCCTTAGCTACAACCATAACTATCCTATGTTATAAAGGTCTTTAGTACTGTATCCTTACTGCTCAAGGTCTTAGCTACAACCATAACTATCCTATGTTATAAAGGTCTTTAGTACTGTATCCTTACTGCTCAAGGTCTTAGCTACAACCATAACTATCCTATGTTATAAAGGTCTTTAGTACTCTATCCTTACTGCTCAGTTGAGATCTTGTCTAGCCTAACCAACTAGACAGATGACAAGGTGGGGGGTAAGCTGTCCTCTCTGCATTGTCTCTGAGAGAATCTCCTAGGATGTCACCCAGGCATATTGCACAAACACTTTCCCATGCATTCAGTCCAGTTTCTCATGGTCAGGCCTTTTTCCGAAGGTGAGATATCGATGTCTGAAGCTGCTAATAGCCACAGTTTATTAGCCCCTAGTCATGCATCTGTGTGATATCGAATGGGAACATATCATGGGTATACTCTGGAGGAAGGAAGATATATTTGTACTGCCTGATCTACTCCATTGGTCATCATGGTCACAATCTGGGACCAGGCTAGAAGGAAGTTGGTCTGAGAAGGTGCAGAATAAAGGTCTTTCATTGCTGTGAGTGTAGCCTACAGGCCAGGGTGTGGCCCCCTGCCCACTGGCCTGCTTCCCCGGCCAGCTTGGTGCCAAGTCATCCTAGATGGCCACCGCTGAACACCACCACACCAGCTAGGCTGAGTCACTACTACCATCATTGTCAGCTCAGAGAGCGGTCTGCTCAGGTCACTGCACACTGTGCCCAGCGAGCAGCAGAGTGGATCTTTAATTTCTTTAGGAGCTACTAGCTTTAAATCATCTGCCCCAGTGTGTTATCTCTCTGGTTGAGTGCTCACTGTACTGTGCTGTACTGTGCTGTCCATAAAGGCCTTCTGTCTGTCCGTGTGGATACAGTGCTGGTGGTGAGAGTGGTACCCAACACCACAGTACAGCAGCAGCAGGACAGGGGAAAGGGATCAGGTTCACTTCTCACAGAGGAAATGGGAGAGCACTCAGAGACAGGGCAACAGAACAGGCAGCAACCCTACTGATGAGGTTTGCTTTGTGCATCTTAATTGTCCTTTCTCATTGCCTTAAGTGGCCTGACAGGCAGGGGGTGGACAGGATGAGAGAGAGAGAGGCTGGGTGTATGTTGTGTGTGTGTGTTAGCGAGTGTGTGTGTTTATGTTTGCAGTGTGTGTGCATGTTATGTTGGGATGTGTGGATGGTGTGTTTGTTTGCGTTGGGTGTGTGTGTGTGTGGCTTGAGGTTTGATACTAGTGAAACTACTCTGTCTCAGAGTACAGTTGGCCTAGATGCTGACTCCATCTCTTTCCCTTTAGCTGCTGAAGAGACAGAGACCATCATAGAGGGAAAGCAGCTAGACATCCTGGAGGAAACAGAACAATCTGCCTGCCATCTCCATTAGTGGAAGGGTTAGTGTAGCTAGCAGGCCCATGGATTTGTCCCTAATGGGTTGGAGCACTCTCTAGTAATAAGCCCTCTATGACGAGATGTTGAAAAGACAGAGGAATAGTTCGGTAACCATGGATACATGTTTGGGTCATATAATGAGTCAATTTCAAATGTCTATCTCAGAGCTATGCATTAGTGGATTGAGGGAGAGAGTGAGAGGGATGAAGACAGACAAAGGGGGAAAAGAGGGAGAGAAAAGATAGTGGGATAGAGAAAGGAAGAGGGTAGAGAGAGAGAGAGAACAGAAGGTGAGCAAAGAGGGATCTGAAACAGAGATTTGTGGAGTTGGCAGTGGATGGCACAGCCTTCCGCCTGTGTGGCCACGTGACTGGTTGTACTGGTTTCACTCCATGGCACTGGGACACTGTCTGGGGGTGGAGCCTGGGTTGAACTCGCACCCAATCAGTCTCTCTTCTATTTGCAAAGCTCTGGTTGTAATGTCTGTCTTGTTTCATGAATAGAGGCCTCAAAAAGGATGACTGTATAGGGCTGTTAGGGTGACCATATTACCGCCACACCGGTGGTCATGAGGGCAGTCAAATTCCACATGACTGTTTAGTCACGGTAATTAGCCTTCTCCAAGCGCTGATGCTGCTGATGGTCATTAGTAGCCTACCAAACGTGCTAACTGCCTGGTACTCAGCACTCTATTGCCCCTCTAATCACTCTGACATCAATGCAAATGTGATCAAAAATCTAATCAAAATTTCACGTGAGCCCATAAGCTCATGTTGCGCAACATTTCTATAGGCTATGCAATTGTGTGAGAAAAGAGATTTGATGGCCTATATTAAAAAGAGGAGGATCCCATCAGTTTTCTATAGGCAAGGCCTACTATATCTATTAAGGGCATCATTACATGTTCCACAAAACGTGATATATCTGATGAAGTGTATTTGTGGTCTATGCTATGTAGGAAAAAACACAACGAGCTCTGAAAATAAGGATAGCAGAACACAGGAGTAATATCAGATCCCATGACTAGAGAAACCCTGTGGCTGTGCATTTCATGGAGACTCGTCACAACATTAGCTCTTTGAGATGCATTGGCATGGAACATGTTAAGACTCCTAGGAGGGGTGGAGATACTGATAATGTATTATTAAGAGAATTGTTTTGGATTCCCCGTTTGTGCACCATGTCTCCTAGAGGTCTGAATCGAGAGTTTGATATCAGACCATTTGTTACCTGAATATGTTACTTCACTTTGATTTGTCTTGCCTTCCAGGTTACCCACTTGGTCATTTTTTAAATGTATATTATGTTCTGG
Source organism: Salmo trutta (assembly GCF_901001165.1). Lineage (NCBI taxonomy): Eukaryota > Metazoa > Chordata > Actinopteri > Salmoniformes > Salmonidae > Salmo > Salmo trutta. The sequence continues at coordinate 31,700,826 of NC_042988.1, read as the reverse complement.
AACCATCACAGTACTCATTTAATTATTAGAGAGTATATTATGTTCTGGAACCATCACAGTACTCATTTAATTATTAGAGATACACGTTTGTTGCATCCACCATGCGTCATGTACACAATGTGAGGTGAAATGTGGATATTTTGGGATGTGGACACTCGGTGTGTTTGACCTGATGAAGATTTGTTTCAGATCAAAACGTTGTCTATAAAGCGGTGAATTGGGAGCTTTAAGGGTGTGCAGGCCTTCTTGTTCTACACTAGAATCCTTTATTAGCCCAGCACCTATGTTTTTAAGGTTGTGCATATGACCACAAACTTTTCCATTGACAATATTAGCCTACCACTTGTGAATGATCTATTATCACTTCTCAAATCAAATGTTATTGGTCACAGACACATATTTAGCAGATGTTATTGCAGGTGTAGTGAAATCACTTGTAAATGATGCCCAGCTTGTGTGCAGTAAGGCAAGAAACAGCACATGCCTTTTTTTGTGCAACTTTTTCAAATCATTGTCGCACACCTCATGTAGCCTAGCCCATAGGCCTATATGTTTTGTTAAGGTTTATATCACAACTAAAGTGGCCAAATAACGCCTTAAAATGAAGCACGTTCATCCGCTTTACAAGGGGTGTAGAGACTAACTGGCGTACATACGCACCGCGTGACTTTCAAGTTGTAGGCTATGTGAGGAAGCCAGGAGATGCTAAATGTGTTTGTTGATTAAAGGTAAATTACCGTGAGACCGGCAATTATTTGCTTCCCAATCAACGTTGGACAAAATGTCATGACCACAACAGCCCTAACTAGGTCTGGTCCTTTCCTTCTCCCTTTTAATTTCGTCTTTCTCCCCGTCTTTTCCTCTCTCTCCCTCCCTGCCTGTCCGCTTTCCAATCCACTTGAGGAGATTACGTGGGGCGTGCCAGTGGAGATAGCAGTGGTTAAGACTTAACAACACTTAATGCTCTGCTGTTCACACACTGGGCCTGAGCAGCTAAACACCGTGTCATGCTGTTTACCTTGGCTTCTCACGTTCTGACATGTTGTTAAGCAGAATACTGTCTGTGTACACAGGAAATACTTTATTTGAGTAATATTTAGATTAGAGAGGCGGTGTGTTAAAAAAAAAGAATAAAAGTGTGTGTGTGTGTTCTCATACTGTGTGTGGGTGTGATTGAAAGGAGAGAAACAGACACCAAAAGCATTAGTCCTTCACACACAGTGGCCTCAGTGGTAGACTGTGATCTGACGGGTTGGAAGGAGAGGGGAGGTAGAGGCCAGAACAGGACACATAACCCCAGAGAGAGGTCCCTGGCCTGGGCATGCCCCTGGGCTGGAGGTGGAAATGTTTTGAGTGACTGAGCCATGAGCTAACCTAGAGCTAGTCTAGTCATCATGACTAACTTTTAAACATTTTAACTCCTAACTCTGTGTTTTGACTCTAAATACCTTTAGCTCTTGCTGGCTCAGTTTCCTTATTTTCTGCCAGCCAAGAACAGGAGTGAGACTAGGTCTGCGTCCCAAATTACACCCCATTCTCTATGTAGTGCACTACTTTCGACCAGGGCTCAAAGGGAATTGTGTTCCATGTGGGACACACAGTTCTTTAATCCTGTTTCATGGAGGGATGAATTCAGCACAGTAATTGGTCGACACCAGTGGTAGTGGACTTCCAGACTTCAGCTCAATTATGTCATTATAAAACTTCAATGTTACTGACTGTGTTGAAAAGCCAATAGCCCAAATCCTGTCACATGTTTCCCTCCATTACTTTCCTCTCTAAGACAATGCAGAGAACACCCATGATCCTGTTTAAATAGGTTAAAATGCATCACACATGAGGTGATTGGTGAAATCACCACAGTGGAAGCCTTGCTCACACCTATCCAAGCATGTTAGATCATCAGACATCAACCTACGTCCAGGAAGGGAGGAAGAATGCATTTTTAACATCTGAAAATGCCTAGGCCTACACTACAGTTATCAAACGAGACACGTCAAGACCGAGAGATTGGCTTACTACAGAAAACCTGTTACTGTTATCTCTTTTTTACGTGCTTGGTTACACAACTTTTTCTCATGCCCACAGTAATGTTACATAAGCCATGGAGTTTAGGCTAATTAGTGCGGCTTGTTGAGGTAAGGGGACAGGTCACAGCGCAGTCAGACTGAAATATAGCCCAAGGCTTAGTGGACAGTGGGTTGGCAGAGTACTGACTCTAGGTCTGTTATAAAACCTGTTTTACATCTCCCATCTTGTCAATCAATCAGGCCTCATTTATTTTACATCAGCAGTTGTCACAAGCTGCCCAGCCTAGACCCCACAGAGCAAGACAAGCAGAAGTGAAAGCACCAGGAAGAACTCCCTAGAAGGAAGAAACCTAGGTAGGAACCAGACCCAAAGGGGAGATTCATCCGTTTTGGGCTGTACCGGTTATTCCTATGGGGTTAGGTGTTGCTCACCGCTCGTCTAGGGGAAACTTCCTACTACTTAGTGTCCTCCTTGGTCCAATCAGCAGGCTTGTTTACTTCCTGTTGTCTTTTCCAGAGAAGGCCACGGATGGCGGCCTACAGGCTGAGGACTGGACCCTCAACATGGAGATCTGTGACATCATCAATGAGACGGAGGAAGGGTGAGCTACAGACTACATCAGAATACTCAACACTTTCACCTGAAAGACGGGCTCACTGGCTGAAAGACGGGCTCACTGGCTGAAAGACGGGCTCACTGGCTGCCTTACTGATTGACTGAACAAGTCACTCGCACAAACACAAACTTCTTATCACACTCAAAAATAACATACAAATGATGTGCACAAATACAATACAACTTTATTGTCCATTAGTTATAGTGAACAACAGACATTTGTCTTCTGCTCTGCACTCAAACTCTCTACATATCACACATGCAGTTGAGACAAGCACAGGGTCAAGCTGCAGTGCAGTTAGAATGGAATGAGAAAATGTCCTTTTTTACTAATTAGCGTTAACTTTTCTTTGAGCTTAATGAGATAAAAGTTGTTGTTGACTCTCCTGAAATTGGTTGAGTGCTGTGACCTTTAGGAACAACTGGAGGGATTCAAACCTACAATTCTTTCCTCTTCCCCGAATCATTCTTCTGCTTCCCCTTTCTCTATCTTTTCTCTCTCTCCCTTTCCGTCTCTCACATTCCTCATGCCCACATGCACTCAGGCTTTGGCGTGCACACACACACACACACACACACACACACACACACACACACACACACACACACACACTGAGACTCTCACTCGCAGCCCCAGTCACTCTATTCTGCTTGACTGAACACTGGGGTGTCTTGTGTTCCAGTCACAGTGGTTAACAGGTCCGGTATGACTGTCTACTGGCTAGCTGTCTGAAGTCCTGGGAGAACACCATTTCAGTACAATCCAGGGGGAAAAAATGCCCCATGTCTTTTGAGATATATCAGTCCCTCGCCTCCATTACAACTTCCACTGCCTACTTGAAGCGTTGTGTAATTTGAGTGTGAAGGTTACCAAGTAACAAATTACTATTGCCTTTGTGTATTGTGGTAGTGTAGGAAGTCAGACATGGTGACAACTGAATGGCATGCAGGCAATCCTCTTTAGGTTCAGACAAGGACATGCATGTGGAAGAAATGCCAGCTAGCTGGACTAATGCCACTTATCAGACAGATAAACATAGACTGCCTACCTGAAACTTCTGGAAGTGGAACTTTTGAGAATGTAACACCCATGCACACCAGTATTCCCTGAGCTCCTCTCTTTCTATAGTCTGTCTGTGTCTGAAGTCTGAAGGCCTCAACTCCCTCCCATAGGAGCCACTAGTGTCAGGGAGAGAACATATCAGTGAGAGACTGACTGTCAGTGAGACTACTGCCTGAGCACTACTCTGTTAATGTTTTATGCACTGCATACACTCAGCTGTGGCTGTCACAGACAGTGATATACACACTCATCTCTCCTCTGAAACTTCAGAGTTCAGAGAGAGGTTCATGGAAGCTCATTACCTCATCTGTAACAGAGAGCTTTCTCTATAAAGATTAGCTTTGATCTTTCTATAGGGCAAACAGACAGACAGGCAGGCAGGCAGAAAGACGGATATAAACTCAGCAAAAAAAAACGTCCCTTTTTCAGGACCCTGTCTTTCAAAGATAATTCGTAAAAATCCATATAACTTCACAGATCTTCTTTGTAAAGGGTTTAAACACGGTTTCCCATGCTTGTTCAATGAACCATAAACAATGACCATGCACCTGTGGAACGGTTGTTAAGACACTAACAGCTTACAGACGGTAGGCAATTAAGGTCACAGTTATGAAAACGTAGGACACTAAAGAGGCCTTTCTACTGACTCTGAAAAACACCAAAAGAAAGATGCCCAGGGTCCCTGCTCATCTACGTGTACGTGCCTTAGGCATGCTGCAAGGAGGCATGAGGACTGCAGATGTGGCCAGGGCAATAAATTGCAATGTCCGTACTGTGAGACGCCTAAGACGGCACTACAGGGAGACAGGACGGACAGCTGATCATCCTCGCAGTGGCAGACCACGTGTAGCAGCACCTGCACAGGATCGGTACATCCGAACATCACACCTGTCCTGTACAGGATGGCAACAACAACTGCCCCGAGTTACACCAGGAACACACAATCCCTCCATCAGTGCTCAGACTGTCCGCAATAGGCTGAGAGGCTGGACTGAGGGCTTGTAGGCCTGTTGTAAGGCAGGTTCTCACCAGACATCACCGGCAACAACGTCGCCTATGGGCACAAACCCACCATCGCTGGACCAGACAGGACTGGTAAAAAGTGCTCTTCACTGACGAGTCGCGGTTTTTGTCTCACCAGGGGTGATGGTCGGATTCGCGTTTATCGTCGAAGGAATGAGCGTTACACCGGCCTGTACTCTGGAGTGGGATCGATTTGGAGGTGGAGGGTCCGTCATGGTCTGGGGCGGTGTTACAGCATCATCGGACTGAGCTTGTTGTCATTGCAGGCAAAATCAATGCTGTGCGTTACAGGGAAGACATCCTCCTCCCTCATGTGGTACCCTTCCTGCAGGCCCATCCTGACATGACCCTCCAGCATGACAATGCCACCATGCACAGAACGAGCACTATAGCTGATTTCCTGCTAGACAGGAATGTCAGTATTCTGCCATGGCCAGCGAAGAGCCCAGATCTCAATCCCATTGAGCACGTCTGGGACCAGTTGGATCAGAGGATAAGGGCTAGGGCCATTCCCCCCAGAAATGTCCGGGAACTTGCAGGTGCCTTGGTGGAAGAGTGGGGTAATATCTCACAGCAAGAACTGGCAAATATGGTGCAGTCCATGAGGAGGAGATGAACTGCAGTACTTAATGCAGCTGGTGGCCACACCAGATACTGACTGTTACTTTTGACTTTGACCTCTCCCCACTTTGTTCAGGGACACATTATTCCATTTCTGTTGGTCACGTGTCTGTGGAACTTTTTCAGTTTGTCTCAGTTGTTGAATCTTCTGTTCATACAAATATTTACACATGTTAAGTTTGCTGAAAATGCAGTTGACACGAGAGGATGTTTATTTTTTTTGCTGAGTTTACAAGCTCAGATCTGTGGTGATTTATTTATTTTTTCTTCTTCTAAATGCCCAATGCGCTGATTTGATCTCAATGTCAAATCATTTATGGGTAAAAATTAAGTACATTACTGTAGTAATATTTGTTAATTAAAATGGTAAGAAAGAGAAAAATCTATAGCTTTTTTAGCAAAACTATTTCTCAAGCTAGAATTTTGCTAGGACCGTCTGGGAGCTGGTCTGAGAAAGGGCCTAATGGGAGGGGCTTAATGGGAGGGATATATAACCTCAAAACGATCTGTTATTGGATTGGAACTCTCTTTGTTATTGGTCTATTATTGTATACTACTTAGTGATGTCACCAGGCAAGCCAAAACTCCATCCATGCAAAACCTGCTGATTTAGAAGGTCCTATGTAAATGTATATTTTTAACCAGCAATTATAAGGAAATAACACTGATCACATTATTTCAAACTTTTACAGTGTTCGTTTTCACAGCTGTTGTACAATATGATACAAAAAACTGAGTTTTGACTGCACTGGGCCTTTAATGAAGTGTATGTGTTTAGACTGCCAGGTAGGTATCAATGTGTGGTTATTGCCCCACGGAGGAAAGATATTTACTGCTAGTTGCCTTGTGACGTCCCACTCCTGAGACCTGCGCACGGCTTCATACAAAATCAACAACGCCACGGCTAAGATGGTTTAGGTCAATAAAAACAAGGGGTTGAGTTGATAGCATGACCAAAGCCCTATGCTAATCCAAGAATGCCATGCATACTTTTACTTTACATTTTAAGATTAGCTGGTTAATCATAGAATGACTTACAGAACGCTAACAGGATCTATGTGTGCTTAGCTAAGTTTCTATGTGTTGTGTTCCTGCAGGCCTAAAGACGCCATCCGGGCGCTGAAGAAGAGACTGAGTGGGAACAGGAACTACCGGGAGGTGATGCTAGGATTGACGGTGAGACAGGCTCTACTTGGCTTCCCAACGTTGACCCACCTAAATCTTTTCAGATGAACAATAGAGGGTGTGTGGTGTTGAAAAGCCTGAAACATGCAGGTTGCATCACTGATCATGTGTCCAAGTGCATCTGGAGATGTTTTGGAATGTCTTGAGCCCACAGTCTGCTACCCAGCGGTAGAACCTGACCATTCAAATCAATGGGATGTATTTTCTAAAGCCCGTTATACGTGGACAGTTGTCACAAAGCGCTGAAGACCCACCATTTGGAAAACACTGGATGAGCACACCAGCAGGGACAGAGAGAGAATCCTTCCAGAGCTAGGCCTAGATCTAAGTGAGGCTTATTGTCTGAACTCCCCCTCAACAACAACCTAGTCTCTGGGAAGAGAAACAGACAAATAGACCTTTCACATTTAGAGCACACTTACCACATTTGCAAACATGTCTGCATGTTTGCAAATAGGACAGTGCTATTATCTGTTACACTTGTTCTTCAATCCTGAGCTTCAAAAAGCCACCAACACACGTTCATGAATTAGCTGTCTGCTGTGTCTCACTGTGACTTCTCCCTCAGGCGATTTCTCAACTCAGTTTTTTCTGTCTTCATATTTTATTTTGTTTATGTGGATCTTGATTTTTTTTTTAGCTGCATCAAAGCTCCTGTATTCTGTGTCAGATGACAGTCAGCTCTTTATCAATATCTGAGCACACTTCTCTTCTTACAGGGAGTTTCTCTCTCTCTATCATACTTTCTTACTTTCTGATGTTTTCTCCTCTCTCAATTTCAATTTAAGGGGCTTTATTGGCATGGGAAACATTGTTTAGATATTTTCTTTCTTTCTTTCTGATGTTTTACCTCTATCTTTCCATTTCTAGGTGCTGGAGACGTGTGTAAAGAACTGTGGCCACCGGTTTCACGTCCTCGTGGCTAACCGGGACTTCATTGATGGTGTCCTCGTCAAAATCATCTCCCCCAAAACCAACCCCCCCACCATCGTACAGGACAAAGTCCTGGCTCTGATCCAGGTACATTATATTGATCTAAGAAACCCCTAGGTACTTTTACATCTGAGAGAAGTGGATCGATATAACAACATGGTGAACATTTCACCAAGCCCATCAGAGAGCAAGGTGGAGCTCCAACCTCCCATCTCTCACGCATTAGACAGAGAGCTGTAAGAGGCCAGGCTGCAGCAGTTAGGAAAAACCCTACATCCAAAATGAGTCCAGACACCTCAAACAAACCCCTCTAAATACAGTGAGAGGAGGAGAGAGGACACCTTGTACCTGAGCGGCTCCAGGCAGGTAACCAGAGACTGAACACACACACACACAGGACTGAAGTCAGCAACACAACACCTGGGCCCTCACCATTTGGCCTTCATTTATCCACTCCTCTCACATGTCCACCAGGATGTAACGGCTCGGTATTGCTTCCGGACCTTATTCTGTGTTTGTCTGTGTGTTGCCAGGCCTGGGCGGATGCCTTCAGGAGTAGTCCTGACCTGGACAGGCCTTTATTCTGTGTTTGTCTGTGTGTTGCCAGCCCTGGGCGGATGCCTTCAGGAGTAGCCCTGACCCGGACAGGCCTTTATTCTGTGTTTGTCTGTGTGTTGCCAGGCCTGGGCGGATGCCTTCAGGAGTAGTCCTGACCCGGACAGGCCTTTATTCTGTGTTTGTCTGTGTGTTGCCAGGCCTGGGCGGATGCCTTCAGGAGTAGCCCTGACCCGGACAGGCCTTTATTCTGTGTTTGTCTGTGTGTTGCCAGGCCTGGGCGGATGCCTTCAGGAGTAGCCCTGACCCGGACAGGCCTTTATTCTGTGTTTGTCTGTGTGTTGCCAGGCCTGGGCGGATGCCTTCAGGAGTAGTCCTGACCCGGACAGGCCTTTATTCTGTGTTTGTCTGTGTGTTGCCAGGCCTGGGCGGATGCCTTCAGGAGTAGCCCTGACCCGGACAGGCCTTTATTCTGTGTTTGTCTGTGTGTTGCCAGGCCTGGGCGGATGCCTTCAGGAGTAGTCCTGACCTGACGGGGGTGGTCCATATTTATGAGGAGCTGAAGAGGAAAGGCATCGAGTTCCCCATGGCTGACCTGGATGCTCTGTCACCCATCCACACACCACAGAGGGTGAGACCCAACACGCATCCACACACCACAGAGGGTGAGACCCAACACGCATCCGCACACCACAGAGGGTGAGACCCAACACGCATCCGCACACCACAGAGGGTGAGACCCAACACGCATCCGCACACCACAGAGGGTGAGACCCAACACGCATCCGCACACCACAGGGGGCGAGACCCAACACGCATCCGCACACCACAGGGGGCGAGACCCAACACGCATCCGCACACCACAGGGGGCGAGACCCAACACGCATCCGCACACCACAGGGGGCGAGACCCAACACGCATCCGCACACCACAGGGGGCGAGACCCAACACGCATCCGCACACCACAGGGGGCGAGACCCAACACGCATCCGCACACCACAGGGGGCGAGACCCAACACGCATCCGCACACCACAGGGGGCGAGACCCAACACGCATCCGCACACCACAGGGGGCGAGACCCAACACGCATCCGCACACCACAGGGGGCGAGACCCAACACGCATCCGCACACCACAGGGGGCGAGACCCAGTACGCATCCGCACACCACAGGGGGCGAGACCCACTACGCATCCGCACACCACAGGGGGCGAGACCCACTACGCATCCGCACACCACAGGGGGCGAGACCCACTACGCATCCGCACACCACAGGGGGCGAGACCCACTACGCATCCGCACACCACAGGGGGCGAGACCCAACACGCATCCGCACACCACAGGGGGCGAGACCCAACACGCATCCGCACACCACAGGGGGCGAGACCCAACACGCACTAACTACAGGTTGTGTTCTCTCTACAGAGCTCTGCTAACTAACTACATGTTGTGTTCTCTCTACAGAGCTCTGCTAACTAACTACATGTTGTGTTCTCTCTACAGAGCTCTGCTAACTAACTACATGTTGTGTTCTCTCTACAGAGCTCTGCTAACTAACTACATGTTGTGTTCTCTCTACAGAGCTCTGCTAACTAACTACATGTTGTGTTCTTTTTACAGAGCTCTGCTAACTAACTACATGTTGTGTTCTCTCTACAGAGCTCTACTAACTACATGTTGTGTTCTCTCTACAGAGCTCTACTAACTACATGTTGTGTTCTCTCTACAGAGCTCTGCTAACTAACTACATGTTGTGTTCTCTCTACAGAGCTCTGCTAACTAACTACATGTTGTGTTCTCTCTACAGAGCTCTACTAACTAACTACATGTTGTGTTCTCTCTACAGGGTCTACCAGAGGTGGACCCAGCTGTACTAAAGTACAAAGCCCCCATCCAGCCCCACGCTGCAGCCACAGCCACCCTCCCCAAGCCTGCAGCCGCCCCGGCTCCGGCCCCCGCCCCCCACACCCCCGTCCTACAGATACCACACATCCCCAACGTACAGGGCCCCATCACCGCCAACCCTGAACAGGTGAGGATAAAGATGGCCTCAGACGGCTAATGTTAAACTACTGCCAGGGTCATGTTCATTAGGCCCAAAACGGAAAAGAACTCACTGGACGTTGCCCAATAAAAAACCAAGTATCTCCTGTCCTGAGGGTTGCGTCAAAGAACTTGATATGCATAATACGGGAGTGCATCTCACTAATGTTACGTGGCATCCCCTCTCCTCTCTTCCCTTCCTCTCCTCTCTTCCCTTCCTCCTCTCTTCCCCTACTCTCCTTCAACTGCACTGGTATGACATGATATGTGAGAACCATACTGTATGGCACTTGTTTTCACTTATCAAGTTCTAATAGGTTAGTGAGGATGAAGGAAAGGATATTAAAAGAATTGAGACGCATCCTGTAGGCCTTTATGCACAATCTTGGGCCCTGTTTGAAAACTGTCAACATACATCCTTCCTTCCTCCCTCCCCTCCTGGGTGTTATCACATTTTATTGGTCACATACACATGGTTAGCAGATGTTAATGCGAGTGTAGCGAAATGCTTGTTCTTCTAGTTCCAACCATGCAGTAATATCTAACAAGTAATCTAACAATTTCACAACAACTACCTTATACACACTGATCTAACATGTGTAGATGGGCATAAGCAAGGGTGCCTCCACGTAGCTTTGATCAGATCAGGGAATACTTTCTCTCTCTGACCCTTGCCGCCTGTGTGTCCTCCTCAGATCGCCCGGCTGCGCAGTGAACTGGACATTGTGACGGGAAACACCAAAGTGATGTCAGAGATGCTGACTGAGATGGTGCCTGGACAGGAGGACTCCTCGGACCTGGAACTCCTTCAGGTCAGAAAATGGACTACACCCCGCATAGAAATACGATTATAGAACATTGACTTGAATGGGGATGCCCATTCTAGTAATTATATTTCTATAACTCCAGGTCAGATACTACATCCTCCATAGAAATAGAATTACACACCAACATTTTTGAAAAATCCTGGACGACGCTGGGCCAATTGTGCGCCACCCCATGGGTCTCCCGGTCGGCTGCGACAGAGTCTGGACTCGAACCCAGAATCTCTAGTGGCCCAGCTAGCACTGCGATGCAGTGCCTTAGACCACTGCGCCACTTGACATGAATGGGGACGTTCATTCTAGTAATTCTATTTCTCTGAAGCCCCCTCAGCCTTATCCTACTAAAAATATATCATTGGTCCTAACTGTGGAAGCTTTTCATCATTGAGAATTTGAGACAGCTGTGTACTGCACGCAACATAAAAAAAAGGATTTCACCCATAGCACTTCATCTGTTTAGTTTTTTGAAAGTTTTTTTTACCCCTAAATACAAGTTTATACCTTCCCTGCCGTAGTCACCCTGCTGCTCAACTGAAATGTTGGAACTCATTTAGCCCACTAGGGGGAGTAGTACCACCGTACCACCACTCTAAGGGGAGTAGTACCACCATAGTACCACCACTCTAGGGGGAGTAATACCACCACTCCAGGGGCAGTAGTACCACGACTCTAGGGGGAGTAGTACCACCACTTTAGGGGAAAGGGGGATACCTAGTCAGTTGTACAAGTTGTACCCACCTCTGAATCAGAGAGGTGCGGGGGGGGGCTGCCTTAATCGACATCCACGTCTTCCGCACCCGGGGAACAGGGGGTTAACTGCCTTGTTCAGGAGCAGAACAACAGATTTGTACCATGTCAGCTTGGGGATACAATCCAGCAAACTTTTGGTTACTGGCCCAACGCTCTAACCACTAGGCTACCACTGCTCTAGGGGGAGTAGTACCACCGCTCTAGGGGGAGTAGTACCACCGCTCTAGGGGGAGTAGTACCACCGCTCTAGGGGGAGTAGTGCCACCGCTCTAGGGGGAGTAGTGCCACCGCTCTAGGGGGAGTAGTGCCACCACTCTAGGGGGAGTAGTGCCACCACTAGGGAGTAGTACCACCATAGTACCACCGCTCTAGGGGGGAGTAGTACCACCGCTCTAGGGAGAGTAGTACCACCGCTCTAGGGGGAGTAGTGCCACCGCTCTAGGGGGAGTAGTGCCACCGCTCTAGGGGGAGTAGTGCCACCGCTCTAGGGGGAGTAGTGCCACCGCTCTAGGGGGAGTAGTGCCACCGCTCTAGGGGGAGTAGTGCCACCACTAGGGAGTAGTACCACCATAGTACCACCGCTCTAGGGGGGAGTAGTACCACCGCTCTAGGGAGAGTAGTACCACCGCTCTAGGGGGAGTAGTACCACCGCTCTAGGGGGAGTAGTACCACCGCTCTAGGGGGAGTAGTACCACCGCTCTAGGGGGAGTAGTGCCACCGCTCTAGGGGGAGTAGTGCCACCGCTCTAGGGGGAGTAGTGCCACCGCTCTAGGGGGAGTAGTGCCACCACTAGGGAGTAGTACCACCATAGTACCACCGCTCTAGGGGGGAGTAGTACCACCGCTCTAGGGAGAGTAGTACCACCGCTCTAGGGAGAGTAGTACCACCGCTCTAGGGGGAGTAGTACCACCGCTCTAGGGGGAGTAGTGCCACCGCTCTAGGGGGAGTAGTGCCACCGCTCTAGGGGGAGTAGTGCCACCACTCTAGGGGGAGTAGTACCACCACTAGGGGAGTAGTACCACCATAGTACCACCACTCTAGGGGGGAGTAGTACCACCATAGTACCACCGCTCTAGGGAGAGTAGTACCACCGCTCTAGGGGGAGTAGTGCCACCGCTCTAGGGGGAGTAGTACCACCACTAGGGGAGTAGTACCACCATAGTACCACCACTCTAGGGGGGAGTAGTACCACCATAGTACCACCGCTCTAGGGAGAGTAGTACCACCGCTCTAGGGAGAGTAGTACCACCGCTCTAGGGAGAGTAGTACCACCGCTCTAGGGGGAGTAGTACCACCGCTCTAGGGGGAGTAGTACCACCGCTCTAGGGGGAGTAGTGCCACCGCTCTAGGGGGAGTAGTGCCACCGCTCTAGGGGGAGTAGTGCCACTGCTCTAGGGGGAGTAGTACCCCCGCTCTAGGGGGAGTAGTACCACCGCTCTAGGGGGAGTAGTACCACCGCTCTAGGGGGAGTAGTACCACCGCTCTAGGGGGAGTAGTACCCACGCTCTAGGGGGAGTAGTACCAACGCTCTAGGGGGAGTAGTACCACCGCTCTAGGGGGAGTAGTACCACCGCTCTAGGGGGAGTAGTACCACCGCTCTAGGGGGAGTAGTACCCCCGCTCTAGGGGGAGTAGTACCCCCGCTCTAGGGGGAGTAGTACCACCGCTCTAGGGGGAGTAGTGCCACCGCTCTAGGGGGAGTAGTGCCACCGCTCTAGGGGGAGTAGTACCCCCGCTCTAGGGGGAGTAGTACCCCCGCTCTAGGGGGAGTAGTACCCCCGCTCTAGGGGGAGTAGTACCACCGCTCTAGGGGGAGTAGTGCCCCCGCTCTAGGGGGAGTAGTACCGCCGCTCTAGGGGGAGTAGTACCGCCGCTCTAGGGGGAGTAGTACCGCCGCTCTAGGGGGAGTAGTACCCCCGCTCTAGGGGGAGTAGTACCACCGCTCTAGGGGGAGTAGTACCACCGCTCTAGGGGGAGTAGTACCACCGCTCTAGGGGGAGTAGTACCCCCGCTCTAGGGGGAGTAGTACCACCGCTCTAGGGGGAGTAGTACCCCCGCTCTAGGGGGAGTAGTACCGCCGCTCTAGGGGGAGTAGTACCACCGCTCTAGGGGGAGTAGTACCACCGCTCTAGGGGGAGTAGTACCCCCGCTCTAGGGGGAGTAGTACCACCGCTCTAGGGGTGAGGAGAGGGGAGCAACAAATATTACTGTACTTGCTTAAGTGAGAGTTGGTGAAGTTGATGCTGTTGAAAGTAACAAGTAATTAAAGAGCAGCAGTAAAATAACGATAGTGAGACTATATATAGGGGGGTACTGGTACAGAGTCAATGTGCGGGGGCACTGGTTAGTTGAGGTACTGTGTACATGTAGGTAGAGTGACTATGCATAGATGATAACAACAGAGAGTAGCAGAGGTGTAAATGAGGGGGAGGGGCAATGCAAATAGTCTGGGTAGCCATATGATTAGATGTTCAGGAGTCTTATGACTTGGGGGTAGAAGCTGTTTAGAAGCCTCTTGGATCTAGACTTGGTGCTCCAGTACCGCTTGCCGTGCGGTAGCAGAGAGAACAGTCTATGACTAGGGTGGTTGGGGTCTTTGACAATTTTCATGGCCTTCCTCTGACACCGCCTGGTATAGAGGTCCTGGATGGCAGGAAGCTTGGTCCCAGTGATGCTCTGGGCCGTTCGCACTACCCTCTGTAGTGCTTTGCGGTCGGAGGCTGAGCTGTTGCCATATCAGGCAGTGACTGAGGGTGTGATGGATAGGCATTTGAATCAGGTGACCTTTCCACTGTTTTATGAGGTGACTTTAGGTAATACAGTTAAACTATGATTCAATAAATAAAAGGTAGGTGTTGTGATTTCTCTTACTAAGTAACACAACTGAGTCTAATGATGGACATGTATGGCTACTGGCTGGCTAGAGACCTGTTTTAGAGAATTCTAGTCTTCCACCTTCCGAGTGACAGACTGCCCTGTCCTCACCCTGTGTCTGTGTCCTCACCCTGTGTCTGTGTCCTCACCCTGTGTCTGTGTCCTCACCCTGTGTCTGTGTCCTCACCGTGTGTGTGTGTGTGTGTGTGTGTGTGTGTGTGTGTGTGTGTGTGTGTGTGTGTGTGTAGGAGCTGAACAGGACGTGCAGGGCCATGCAGCAGCGGGTGGTGGAGCTGATCTCCCGGGTCTCCAACGAGGAGGTGACAGAGGAGCTGCTGCACGTCAACGACGACCTCAACAACATCTTCCTACGATACGAGAGGTAACGCACATACATGGGCATGACAATACACACACACACACACACACACACACAATTAGGCTTACTTGACTTCTTACGCTTCCAGCTACACAAAGTCCACTGGTGAACAAGGATATCTGCTGTGACATGATGTTGCATGTAGAGCACATTTTCCCAGCAGGTCCGACCTACAAGAGCAAAGTTAAACATCTTAGTTCTCAGGGGACCTATCTGGAGCATACACTTCTATTAAACATTCCATGGTCTCAAAAAGTCAAAGCGTTCCTTTCATGTTGTTTTATAGATGACAGAAATGTAAATGTATGATTGATGCCAATGCCTACGTGTTCTTTACATGGAACACTGAGGACTTGTGGTGTGTTGCAGGTATGAGAGGTACCGGTTGGGTAGAGCGGTGCAGAATAACGGGGTGAGTTATCTCACTGATCTATACTTCTATGATCAACTCAACAGGAGTGGATATACATGTTACTATCTGTCACTTTGTTGTGATTACCACAGTACTTACTTTACGCTGACACTCCAACACACACACACACAGCCACACACACACACACACACACACACACACACACACACACACACACACACACACACACACACACACACACATCACACATCACACATCACACAGGCACAATGTCACCACACACACACTTCACATGTCCACACTCATCACATACACTGCTGCTACTGTTTATTATCCTGTAGTGTAGTCACTTTACTCCTACCGATATGTACATATCTATCTCAATGACCTGCCCATCAGATTGGTACTGATAGCCCATGTATATAGCCAAGCTATCATTACTCATTGTGTATTTATTCCTCGTGCTACAATTTAGTTATATTATTTTAAGAATTCTTTATTGTATTCTGTGTTGTTGGGATGGTAAGTAAGCATTTCACTGTTACTCTCCAACTGTACGAAGCATGTGACAAATAACTTTGATTTAATTGTCTGATTTGTTTCAGTCCATTTTCGATGTATTTTCTGAAATACGATATGATTTAGATTTGTCAGTGTTTGTGGCTGATTTGCTGCATGTGTATAGCAGTTTTATGTTTCTCTGTGTCGTGGTCAGCTAATGGAGGCAAGTATGGCAGCACTCCATTCTATCCCAGCTCTGTCTTGAGATGAATAGAGTCAATGAGGAGAATGTTGAAACATGTCTTACTACTGTAACGTATGGACCTTCTTATTGGACCATATGACATGTTCACATGGAACCTTTTATATAGTGGTGTTGTTCCAGAGAACTAGAATCCTCTCTCTCTCTCTCTCTCTCTCTCTCGTAAAGCCCCCTGATGTCCGTAGTCTAACGTAGAGGACAGTGATGTGTTGGACTAGTAAACATCTCCATTACCTCCATCCATCCTTCTACCTCTGTTCATTTTCTCTACAGGAGCCACTGCTGTGTGTGTTGACTGTGTTCTGTTGTCTCCTTCCAGATGCTAAGTGAAGCCACGGAGGACAACCTGATAGACCTAACGCCAGGCTCGCCCGCTGTGGTCAGCCTCCGGGCCACCTCCACACCCCCGTCCAGCATCCCCCCTGTGACCGCCCCCAGGGCTGGGGCTACAGCCTCCCCTGCCCGGGCCCTGATCCAAGACCCTACCTCCGGTCCCTCAACTCTGTCCACTCAGCTCGCCGGCCTGGGTAAGGATGGGGAATGGTTCAGTAGGAACATAAATGATACTCTGTGTACTATATACAAATGCACCAGATGCTAGGTGCGCTATACTGTAATGATGCGTAGCCCATAGCAAGCAACACACCGCCCATACATGCAGCCCCAGCCACACTCACTCACACACTCACTCACTCAAGGGCAGTGGAGTGTAAGAAGGTTTCTAATCAGAGCTCTAATGGGAAATAAGCCCTGCTCTATAAGTCTCTGTAAATGACTCCTCTGTTAGCCTAAATGATGTTGCTGCACTCCGTGGCACTATGCTCTGGCTGAGGCCTGAGACACAGAAAAGGGGGGAGAATATGGGAGAATATGCTCCTTTGCGCTACAGCGCTTGCATCTGAAATGGCACCCTATTGCCTATATAGTGCACTACTTTTGACCAGGACCCTTAGGGAATAGGGTGCCATTTGGGACACACACAGTGAGTGGAGTTTGAGAGGTGCTTCTGAATGATGATTGATTCTACTGGTGCAGGATGATGACTGTCATTGATTCTAGAGGACTGGTGCAGGATGATGACTGTCATTGATTCTAGAGGACTGGTGCAGGATGGTGACTGTCATTGATTCTAGAGGACTGGTGCAGGATGATGACTGTCATTGATTCTAGAGGACTGGTGCAGGATGATGACTGTCATTGATTCTAGAGGACTGGTGCAGGATGGTGACTGTCATTGATTCTAGAGGACTGGTGCAGGATGATGACTGTCATTGATTCTAGAGGACTGGTGCAGGATGATGACTGTCATTGATTCTAGAGGACTGGTGCAGGATGATGACTGTCATTGTGGTCATTTAGATCATCTCTTTCTTTTACTCTCTTCCCCACATTTTACACCTTCTATCAACTCTCTTCATTTCTTTCTCTTCTCTCCTCTGCCTCTCTCTCTGTGTGTGTCTCTCTCTGAGCCTCTCTGCCTCTCTCTCTCTGCCCTCCCTCCTCCCCTTCCCTCTGTCTCTCAGATGTGGGTGGGGACAGTGTCAGTGGTACCCTGTCCTCTCTGTCGGGCCACAACCCTGGAGACGACTTTGACATGTTTGCTCAGACCAGGACCAGCTCTCTGGCAGATCAACGCAAAAAGTATGGCTTCCTCAAGCTTAGCTCTCCCCTTGGCTTCTAGAACCCCTTCCAAACATGGATTTGCAGCTTTGATCTTGTCGGACTCGGACTGCTGTGTGTGCAGGCTTTTGCTCACAGTCCCGCAATGGCACACCTGATTAATAAAATCTATCTGGTGTGTTAGAACTGGGCTGGAACAAAAGCCTGCAATATGCTGTCCCCCAGGACCAGAGTTGTGAATGTGGTGTTGTGCACTCCTGTTCTAGAGCCACTCTCAGCCTTTCCAGAACCATCTCCTTGCCACGCAGTGGGGCAGGCTCTAACTTGTTCTCTGTGTGTGTGTGTGTGTGTGTGTGTGTGTGTGTGTGTGTGTGTGTGTGTGTGTGTGTGTGTGTGTGTGTGTGTGTGTGTGTGTGTTGTCAGTGTGAAGTACGAGGACCCTCGAGCCCTGGGCGGGCTTGCCTCAGCTCTGGATGTCAGGCAACAGAACACCACTGGAGGGGTGAGTGCACCAAAGCATGCTGGAGGATGTAGTTTAGATTCACATCCCCCCATATTGAAGTGTAGAGTGTGGTTGACGTGCTGTTAAAATGGTTAAGGTTAATCTCTCAGCTCATGGTCTCCTCTCTCTGCATGTGATGGCCTGTAGTGTGATGTTAGTTGACCTCAGCTCTCTGTACCACAAATGGCACCCTATTCCCTATATAGTGCCCTGGTCAAAAGGTAGTGAACTATATAGGGAATAGGGTGCCATTTGGGACGCATCCTCTGACTTTCCAGGAGTAATACCAGATGAATACAGTAGTAGACCATGGCTAGCCAGCTCTGTATGGTGAACTACACTGTTGGAGTAACAAGCACATACTACCGCATGGCTTGTAGTCTAGTATAACTAGGTATTCTAAAGAGCTACATGTAATACTCTATCTAGACATTTTAAACTATAAACATTACTTGGTCATTCTGTCATTCCTCAGTAGTGTTTGGTGTTTTTTCCTCTTGTTTCGGTCATTGCTCTCTGTAAGACAGTATTTTGTCACGTTATGGGTGTCAAAGGTCATAGGAAACCATGCTATTGAATTCCGGTTTTTGCATGTCACCTTTTCTCCTTCAAATTATCAAAACTCTTGTATTTATTTTGTCATTCCACTTCTTGTACCACAGTCAGTCAGTACTAACAAGGCACTTGTCAGGCCAGACATAAAGTATTATGAAATCTAAACTCGCTCACACACACACACACACACACACACACACACACACACACTAATTACACAAACCGATTACACACACCCTTCACCCTCCAGTGCCAGTTGAGATTGCCTCAGATGGAATGTATCTGCCTGTCTGGGGCTTAGTGATCAGCTGAGGGTTCAAAGTTCAAACTATCCTTATTTTCTTCCTCCTTTCCCCATGCGTTCACCTTTTAATTAGAATGATTCTGTATTTTTCCTCTCGTTTGTTCCCCCCATCCTTTCCTCTCCCCATCTTTTCTGGGTTGTTGCATTGCATTTGATTTCTCTGTTTCCTCTCTGTGCTCTGTTGCTCTGGTCTGGGGCTTCCTCTATCTATCTTCTATCTTGTGTAAGGTGTTGTTCTGTTGTTGATTCAGCTGAGGGTCATAGGGGATGATAACCCAGAGTTGGAGCTGCCCATAGACAGCTGGCTTATTACCCAAGGAATGGTGAGGACTCCATCCTCAGTGTCCTCCCCCTATGTCCAATCACCCCATCATCCATATTCCCCCCTACACCGCTGGCACCATCCCCCATCCATCAATCCATCCCCCTAACAATCCATATCCCAGCACTACTAAACCAGCTAGCGCCAACAGTAGAATGGAGACACGTTAGAAAAAGCCAGACGACTCCTCCAATTGTACAATACCCACACAATGATGAATAAATAAGCTGTTAGAATCTTAATTTGTCCTTGTGTGCTCTGAAAGGAATCAAAACTCCTAGGACCTCTGAGCTGGTGAATCTGAGTTGTTATGCATATTCTGAATACAAACACACACCTACCTACTGTTACAAATGTGGACTCCCTTCACTCTGTCCCTCCTACTGTTGGTCCTGGTCCTCTCATCCTCCCTTCATGGATGAAGTGAAAGGTCTGCTTGGTCCCCAGGGCCAGGTGTGGGTTTTCATCAGTCACAAACAGTTCATGTCTAACAGTCACACACTAAACCCAGGAGAGGTACAGATACTTTACTGCTGCACAACAGGTGTTAAGTTGCCATGGTTGTTGACATTATAGAAATATAATCACTGGAACAGGAATCCCCATTCAAGTCAGTCGGTCTAGAATGGATAGACCGGCGGCCATTTTAAAAGTGATTCTATTTCTATGATTGACATCATTTTTGTTGTCAACAGTATCATTATTGCTGATTCGACCTGGTTCATATGTCTGTGTAGCGAGAAGTATCATCATCTCTGTCACATGCATTGTCAAGCTAACGGTCTATAGATACATTTTATTGAACTATACTGAACAAAAATATAAACGCAACAATTTCAAAGATGTTACTGAGTTACAGTTCATATGAGGAAATTAGTCAATTGAAATAAATTCATTAGGCCCTAATCCATGAATTTCACATGACTGGGAATACAGATATGCATATGTTGGTCACAGATATCTTTTTTAAACATGGGCCTCAGGATCTCTTCACAGTATTTCTGTGCATTCAAATTGCCATAGATAAAATGCAATTCTGTTGGTTGTCCGTAGTTTATGCCTGCCCATACCATAACCCCACTGCCACCATGGGGCACTCTGTTCACAACGTTGACATCAGTAAACCACTCGCCCACACGACGCCATACGTGGTCTGCGATTGTGAGGCCGGTTGGACGTACTGCCAAATTGTATTTATTTCACCTTTATTTAACCAGGTAGGCAAGTTGAGAACAAGTTCTCATTTACAATTGCGACCTGGCCAAGATAAAGCATAGCAATTCGACACATATAACAACAGAGTTACACATGGAGTAAAACAAACATACAGTAGAAAAATAAGTCTATATACAATGTGAGCAAATGAGGTGAGATAAGGGAGGTAAAGGCAAAAAAAGGCCATGGTAGCGAAGTACATACAATATAGCAAGTAAAACACTGGAATGGTAGATTTGCAGTGGAAGAAAGTGCAAAGTAGAAATAGAGATAATGGGGTGCAAAGGACAAAATAAATAAATAAATACAGTAGGGGAAGAGGTAGTTGTTTGGGCTAAATTATAGATGGACTATGTACAGGTGCAGTAATCTGTGAGCTGCTCTGACAGCTGGTGCTTAAAGCTAGTGAGGGAGATAAGTGTTTCCAGTTTCAGAGATTTTTGTAGTTCGTTCCAGTCATTGTAGCAGAGAACTGGAAGAAGAGGCGGCCGAAGGAGGAATTGGCTTTGGGGGTGACCAGTGAGATATACCTGCTGGAGCGCGTGCTACAGGTGGGTGCTGCTATGGTGACCAGCGAGCTTAGATAAGGGGGGACTTTACCTAACAGGGTCTTGTAGATGACCTGGAGCGAGTGGGTTTGGCGACAAGGTATGAAGGGAAAGCTTGGCCAATGAGAGAGTACAGGTCGCAGTGGTGGGTAGTATATGGGGCTTTGGTTACAAAACGGATGGCACTGTGATAGACTGCATCCAATTTATTGAGTAGGAAATTGGAGGCTATTTTGTAAATGACATCGCCAAAGTCGAGGATCAGTAAGATGGTCAGTTTTACGAGGGTATGTTTGGTAGCATGAGTGAAGGATGCTTTGTTGCGAAATAGGAAGCCAATTCTAGATTTAACTTTGGATTGGAGATGTTTGATGTGAGTCTGGAAGGAGAGTTTACAGTCTAACCAGACACCTAGGTATTTGTAGTTGTCCACATATTCTAAGTAAGAACCGTCCAGAGTAGTGATGCTGGACGGGCGGGCAGGTGCAGGCAGCGATCGGTTGAAGAGCATGCATTTAGTTTTACTTGTATTTAAGAGCAGTTGGAGGCCACGGAAGGAGAGTTGTATGGCATTGAAGCACGTCTGGAGGGATGTTAACACAGTGTCCAAAGAAGGGCCAGAAGTGTACAGAATGGTGTCGTCTGCGTAGAGGTGGATCAGAGACTCACCAGCAGCAAGAGCGACATCATTGATATATACAGAGAAGAGAGTCGGCCCAAGAATTGAACCCTGTGGCACCCCCATAGAGACTGCCAGAGGTCCGGACAGCAGGCCCTCCGATTTGACACACTGAACTCTGTCGGAAAAGTAGTTGGTGAACCAGACGAGGCAATAATTTGAGAAACCAAGGCTGTTGAGTCTGCCGATGAGCATGTGGTGATTGACAGAGTCAAATGCCTTGACCAGGTCAATGAATACGGCTGCACAGTACTGTTTACATTTACATTTACATTTAAGTCATTTAGCAGACGCTCTTATCCAGAGCGACTTATAAATTGGTGCATTCACCTATAATATCCAGTAGAACAACCACTTTACAATAGTGCATCTAAATCTTTTAAAGGGGGGGGGGGGGGGGGGGGGGGGGTTAGAAGGATTACTTTATCCTATCCCAGGTATTCCTTAAAGAGGTGGGGTTTCAGGTGTCTCCGGAAGGTGGTGATTGACTCCGCTGTCCTGGCATCGTGAGGGAGCTTGTTCCACCATTGGGGTGCCAGAGCAGCGAACAGTTTTGACTGGGCTGAGCGGGAACTGTGCTTCTTCAGAGGTAGGGAGGCGAGCAGGCCAGAGGTGGATGAACGCAGTGCCCTTGTTTGGGTGTAGGGCCTGATCAGAGCATATGTTTCTTATCGATGGCGGTTAAGGTATCGTTTAGGACCTTGAGCGTGGCTGAGGTGCACCCTTGACCAGCTCAGAAACATTAAGGCGGCTTATGGTAAAGAAATTAACATTACATTTTCTGGCAACAGTTCTGGTGGACATTCCTGCAGTCAGCATGCCAGTTGCACGATCCCTCAAAACTTGAGACATCTGTGGCATTGTGTTGTGTGACAAAACTGCACATTTTAGAGTGGCCTTTTATTGTTCCCAGCACAAGGTGCACCTGTGTAATGATCATGCCGTGTAATCAACTTGGGACCAACACATGGGACAAACAATTTACATGTTGTGTTTTATATTTTTGTTCAGTGGAGATAATATACTATACATATTTAAAGACAACTAGCATAGTAGTCCTGTTTTAACACTGGACACTAGTGCATTAACCCATTTAACATATTAAACCTATTAGCTAGAATTCTTGTGGATGATCTGACGCATTTATTGCTGTTGTGATTGGTATAAAACTGTTCCATACTTTATTATTTATTTCAATTATGCTCCTATGTCAACCCTTGACCATGGTGTGTCGACAGCTGCTCGTCGAACATCTCATTCCAAAATCATGGGCATTATTATGGACTTGGTCCCCCTTTTGCTGCTATAACAGCTTTCACTCTTCTGGGAATGCTTTCCACTAGATGTTGGAACATTGCTGCAGGGATTTTCTTTCCATTCAGCCACGAGCATTAGTGAGATCAGGCACTGATGTTGTGCGATTAGGCCTGGCCCGCAGTTGGCGTTTCAATTCATCCCAAATGTGTTCGATGGGGTTTAGGTCAGGGCTCTGTGCAGGCCAGTCAAGTTCCTTCTACACCGATCTCGACAAACACATTTCTGTATGGACCTTGCTTTGTGCACGGGGCAATTTTCATGCAGAAACTGTAAAGGTCCTTCCCAAAACTGTTGCCATAAAGTTGGAAGCACAGAATCGTCTAGAATGTCATTGTATGCTGTAGTGTTAAGATGTCCCTTTACTGGAACTAAGGGTCCTAGCCCGAACCATGAAAAACAGCCCCAGACCATTATTCATCCTCCAGCCAACTTTACAGTTGGCACTATGCTTTAAGGCAGGTAGTGTTCTCCTGGCATCTGCCAAACCCAGATGGTGAAGCGTGATTCACCACTCCAGAGATCGCATTTCCAGAGTCCAATGAGGCGAGCTTTACACCACTCCAGCCGATGCTTTGCATTGTGCATGGTGATCTTAGGCTTGTGTGCGGCTGCTAGGCCATGGAAATCCATTTCATTAACCTCCAGACAAACAGTTATTGTGCTGACGTTGCTTCCAGAGGCAGTTTGGAACTTGGTAGTGAGTGTTGCAACCGAGGACAGATGATTTTTACGCACTTCAGAACTCGGCAGTCCCGTTCTGTGAGCTTGTGTGGCCTACCACTTTACGGCTGAGCTGTTTTTGCTCCTAGACATTTCCACTTCACAATAACAGCACTTACAGTTGACCCGGGGTAGCTCTAGCAGGGCAGAAATTTTACAATCTGAGTTGTTGGAAAGGTGGCCTCCTATGACGGTGCCACGTTGAAAGTCACTGAGCTCTTCAGTAAGTCCATTCTACTGCCAATGTTTGTCTGGAGATTGCATGGCTGTGAGCTTGATTTTATACACCTGTCAGCAACGGGTATGGCTGAAATGGCAGAATCCACTAATTTGAAGGGATGTCCACATACTTTTGTATGTCAACTTTGTTGACCATGCTATGTCAACCCTGTTGACTTTGCAAAGTTGTCCTTGCGTAATGTTCAACGCCCGGAATCTGTGAATAAGGCTTAAAAACAATACATTGTGAAGTTGCTGGAAAGGAGTTTAGTTAGCTAGACAGCCAAATGTCCGTATGATCTGACTTTCATATCATTATGCAGATCACGTGACTCTGTGGGGAATTCCCTTACAGTAACTCACCCTCTGTTTTACCTTTGAGTGAGTTTTCTATCTACCGCTAGTGACCTAGTGTATGAAGCATCCAACACAACAGTACCTGTTGTTGTTTTCCTTTCTTCATTCTTTGTTTCAACATCTCTCGTCAAAGTCCCAAAAGATCTAATAGAATCTTTAAGAGCATGATACGTTTATGTCCATCTCGTATCGGTACACAACAGTGGAATTTGATCTGTTAGAGAATCTAGATTCTAAAGACTAGATTGTCGATATGACATCAGATGCCTGGCAGCTTGAACATGATCTCTTCTCCATCATAGTCTTCTGCTCTCAACACCACTAGTCTGTGTCCTTCTGTGTAACTTCTCAGTATCTCCTTCTCTTGGATCTTTGTGATCAGCAACTAAAAGGTGATCGGAAGAGATCGGCTAGGATTCAGTTACATCGTGACCCGGATGTTTTAATTAATGGTTCAGGTTAGGATCTGAGGAAGGTAAACTGATCCTAGATCTGTGCATATGGGCAAATGTTAGGGCAGCCTTCATGACCATTGACCCCTCTCCTATCAGTCCTGATTGCTGGTACTGTACCCTGGGTCACTCTGACCTCCACATGACACGCAAACCATGGCATCCACCCTCACCTTCTCCTTTCCTATCTCACTATCACTGCATGATGTCATGCATCTAGCGTTGCTCATGCTCTGTGTGTGCGTGTGTGTCATTATGACATTAGTCCTCATTCCCAGTGTTCGGTGGTCCCTGTGTTTTGCAGGTTCTCCTTCCAACAAATGATTGAATCACGTTAACTGGCTGATCTGTTAATTGACTAATGACCTGGACTAATTAACAGCGTTACATAACTGTAGCTATCAAATCAGCTGGTAGTTCCATGCCTGCTCATTAGAACTAACGAGGACAAAATAAATACCTGGGAAGTGGTCTGGGACCAGAGTTTTCCCAGAATCCTGACCATGTGATTTGATCCAGGTAAAACTCTGGGCCCTGGTTATTGCCTATGCCCAGGGACCCAAATCTTTTTTTTTTCTTCTTTTTTTCCTGGTCAGGTCATGTAGTCAGCTAGAAATCCTGTCCCTATGCATAATACATCAATGAGTCAATGATAAAGGAACCTGCACACATATGGACTATCTGAGGACCACTGCCATGTATTTGGTGTTCTCTTCCTCTGATCTTGGTTTTGGTTTGATGGCTTTGTTTTTGTTATTTGTCATTTTCCTCTCAGAGCCTCCGGTGAATCTATTCTTGTTGTTTTTCTTTTGTTTTTGTCGTTTCTTTGTTCTGTTGTGTTGTCGGGTGGGTGTGGCGGTGGGTTTATTATTGTGTGGCTTTGTGCCGTCCGCTGGGTTTGTCCATGGCTTTGCTCCATAGATCCCCGTATCGCAGTCCTCTGTCATGGATGACATAGAGGAGTGGCTCTGTGCTGATGTGGTGAGACTTCTTTACCTTGATTTCTCTCGCTCTCTTCTTTCTCTTTTCTCTCTCGTTTCTTTTTCTTTAGTCACATTTCTATCCATTTCACGTAACCAGGTAGATCACATGTGGTGTTCTGAACTTTAGTTGACCATCTTCCATCCATTCATTATCTGACTAATGGTTTTCCACCAATAATGAGAGTGATATAACAGTGACCTATGAGATAGACTTAGTACATCTCTCACATGCTACCATAATGCTAATCTAGAGAATCTATTGGAGTGGAGAATAAAACCTGCCTGTCTAAAGATGACATTGGTACTGTATCATATCACACCAGGTGATGCTACAGTGGTTCTCCCTGATGAATGTGAAAGGTAGTCACAGGTCCTGTTGTTAAAGGGATATAGCAGAGTAAACAGGTTCTGAAAGGTTGGATGGACGAGTGGATGGATCTATTGAAGTATGGTGGAAGCATGGGTCCATCACAGTGGTGGAAAGTACATGTTCTTGAAGTACCTCAATGTCCGTACAAAAGCACTGCGTGAGAGTGACCTCCCTGAGTTGTGAATGGTGTCCTGTAAGAGTCAGGAAGGTAAGTAGCCTAGTCGTCTTGTACGTAGGGTTGTAACATGTCAGTAACTTTCCCAAAATCCCCTGGTTTGGAAGATTCCTGGAATCAAGAGGGAATAAGCAGGAAATCTGTGAATTCTACTCCGAGATTTATGGAAAACAAGGGGATTTTGGGAAATAATTTTGCAACCCATTCTTATACACTACCTAAGGGAAGACTAATGTTTCGACTTTGTCTCCTAACAATGTCCATTTACTGTAAGGCATCTTGGTGAGTCAATGGTTGTGTGATCCTCCTGGCAGACTTGCCCACAAATGTTATGGATTCACTGATTTCCATTTCTTCTCCTCTGAATAGAAAGGCGATGGTTTAGATGGTGAGGAAGGGGTGACGAGTGAAGGTATGGATGGATTCAGGGCACTAACACTTGATACTGTGCATGTCTTATGTAGAAGCTCTCATTAAATGTGGCATAGATTCAGTTTCTTAATTTGTGTGTCACAATTCTCTGATCAGCTCTTTAGTACTTGATATATTAGGCTGCATTTACACAGGCAGCCTAATTCTGAGCTTTTGCCACTTAATTGGTCTTTTGACCAATCCAATCAGATCAGAATTGGGCTGCCCGTTTATAAGCAGCCTTTGTGCTGTTATTCTCAATCCTGCTCCTGGAGAGCAGTACTACAGGGTTTTGTCTCATCACACCTGATTCAACCAGTCTACTCATCTGCAACACATTGATTGGCTGAATCAGGTGTTTCACTGCTGATGTGGGGCAAAAACATGCAGTACTGTACCTCTCCAGAAGGTGCAGCAATGAGGATCACTACGCAAAAAGTCAACAACTGACTCACCATTTTTATATGTCCTGCTGTTAACAGGGGTTTTCTCTCCTCTTCCTCTAGAGTTTGATAAGTTTCTGGAGGATCGAGCGAAGGTGTTCGATTCCTTACCATCGCTCCCTGGTGATGAGCATGGTCCCCCTCTCAGCGCCCCTAGCGGCACCCGCAAGAAGGCTGAACGGACGGAGGATGCCCTCTTTGCCTTGTAGACTCTCCCCCAGGAAACCTCTCTCTCTGAGGCATCTACAGTACCTAGGTATCCCCTCCCTGGCCCACTTGCCCTATCCTCCACTCCTGCCAAGCAGCAGTGTAGCTACTGAACTGAACACCAATCCTCCTCCTGCAGAGGACCATGCTTGCTGTCCGCCTGCCCAGCCGCGTTGCATCATGTATTACTATTGGGGTTTTGATCCGTCTGTCAGTGTGGGATATGTCTGTGGTCTTGTATCTCATCTGCAGCTAGCTACCCTAAGGAGGATATAACCTAACATTGTGAGGATGAGGATAAAATGACAAAACCTCGTCTCTATGTTCCTCTGAAGGTGTGAAGATTAACAGAAAAAATTATTCTGAAAAAGCAGACCGAGGCATGTGGTCTATACAAACAGAGGAGTACTGTGTTATTTTAATAAATGTAGCTTATGAATAATTTCTGCGTTTATTCTTTTAACGGTTTGTACTGTACTATGTACTAGCGCTGCACTATGTCCTTTTTGTTTTACTCATGTTCCTTTTTAGGTTCCCTTAAGCCTTTCATTACCCATTCTACAGTTGTGAAATGTTGGTACAGGGAAAGGCAATGCATGAGGAAAGACTACTATTTGACAGACTCCATGCTAGTGTTACTCAATTATGGCACAATAATTCTGCAGGGCCAAATGGCAAACATTACTTACCTGTGTCTGTTTACACATTTCAAAAGGGAGAAGGAAAAAATATATATAGCTGCAAGCAGCCATTGTCAAGGTTCAAGCCCTATGGCACCACAGCAAATATCGGTTACACAGCTTTTATATTTGCTTTCCTCTTTGAAAGCTGTTGTCAACTTCCCTCCATGTTATCTTGTGTGGTGTGTACATACTGTAGGGGAAGGAAAGGGTCCAAAATAGTATTTTCAATCAGAACCTAAGTAACACCCACCAAATATTTGTGATCGATATTATACAGGGAGTACCGGTACCATAGATTGACTCGTTACCGTTACCCCCTGTATATAGCCTCGTTATTGTTATTTTATTGTTGCTCTATTATTTTTTACTTTAGTTAATTTAGTAAATATTTTTCTTAACTCTTATTTTTCATTAAACTGCATTGTTGGTTAAGGGCCTGTAAGAAAGCATTTCACAGTAAGGTCTACACCTGTTGTATTCGGCGCATGTGACAAATGGAATGTGATTAATACTACCGCTACAATGGTAAAACAGCCGTATGAGTTGCAGCAGTGACGTTCTGCTCTGGTAGTACATGTACACTATGTAAGTGTAGCGATTTTGAGTTTGTTCTTCCTAAGAGGTTTTAATGACAAACACATTTAGTAATTGTTTATCAGAGGCGGTTGGTGGCACCTTAATTGGGAAGGGCGGGAACGTGCAAATGGCTGGAGCGGAATAAGTGGAAAGGTATCAACAACATCAAACACATGGTTTCCATGTATTTAATGCCATGCCATTCGCTTCTTTCCAGCCGTTATTATAAGCCGTCCTCCCCTCAGCAGCCTCCACTGGTGTCTTCTAATATTGGGCTATTCTTCAATGTTTTCCTTCCCCTTCTACTATGATGAGACCAATTGAATGAGCTTTATGCACTTTTGGACCCTTGAACGTTTCAGTATGTTTATCCTTGTGTTAATAAGATGAACTGTTTTTATAGGACACAAGACATTTTCTTAAACTAATTGCATATGATTTTATATCTTTATGAAATTTCAGCCCTTTTCTGCTCTACAAAGCACACTTTACAGACAGTCGTAAATAGAAAAACTGACACTTTTTCCTGATATGGAAATTAAAGGAAAAGTGCAGGTGAAATATGGCACTGAAAATCAAATTGTAATTTTATGATGGCGTATTGGTAG
This sequence comes from Salmo trutta, assembly GCF_901001165.1. Lineage (NCBI taxonomy): Eukaryota > Metazoa > Chordata > Actinopteri > Salmoniformes > Salmonidae > Salmo > Salmo trutta. The sequence continues at coordinate 31,671,530 of NC_042988.1, read as the reverse complement.
CATACTTCACAGAAAATAGTTATTGCATGTAGTTATTGTAAAAAAAGAAATGTACGTATGTTTACATAAATATATGTATATACATCAGAAATATGTGAGTATTACCTGCAGTACATGTTTAAAAGTCAAACTGAATTATTAGCTTTTGTGTCGCTAAGTCGAAAGGCTAACTCATTAATGTATTGTTTGGTCTTTTGGTTGTATATGTACAGTAATGTCATGCAGGAAAATGAATTCCTCCCAAATCCTTTCTACTTTGGGGAAGCTCCCCTGCTCTCCTCTCTTTACTCATTCATGTGTGGAACAGAAATAGGTTCGGATGTGCTTCGGAAGGATGACCAAAAACGTTATTTTTACCGTGTTTTATGTATTTTTACTGTGGTCTGAATTGTTTGGTAAAGCTTCCTGTCTTTTATTTTTGAGGATTACAGTGGGTGGTAGCTGTGGGCTGTGACTCTGCTAGTGGGACTGCCCCTTTTAACCTGGTAACATTCTATTTTACTTTGCTTACCTACAGTAGGTCATGGAGTTAGATGAGGGCATAACATTCTCTTCCTGTTGTCAGGAAAACATGGGCTATAGACCTTTGAGGCAAAAGAGGTTCGTTCTTCATTTCAACTCTTTTGCCAGTACTTTTCAAAGTGAATGCTTATAAAGCTTCTGCAATTAACACCAAATTAATAACGACAAAATGCCATGACAGTTCCTATTGAAGTGAAACGTGTTTACTTGCAAGTATCCTTATATACTTAGCAAAATTACGTGTATTATACTGTAAATGAGATACTCATTTAAATAAAATGTAATATTTGTCAGAAAAGACCTTACTGTATTTTATTTAAAAACATCTGCTTCCAGATAAAACATCATTTGTAACAATCATTTATAAATGTTAGAGGGTGATATTACAAACAAGTACATTATTTGTATGATTTGTCTTGGGCATTAATGTTTGAATGTGTTTTAGAATAGTGTAACAGAATAAACTGTTATTAATGAGCTTTAACTCTGTTTCATTCTTGTCCTATTTGGTCTTCTATTGCTTTAATTCCACTTCTTATGAAATAGTAGCATACATTTTACAGTCAACAACTGCTGTTCCTCTTATGTCTTAAGACTGGACAAAGCATAGAGATGTTTGTACTAAGATTCTTTGTTACTGAAAAAATGTAACATCTCACTTGATCATTTAAACAGTTGATTTCTATGTGTGTGTCACTTATTTTTTTATGTTTTAACCAGAAAGAGTTATATGTATATGCTTACTCTTTTACGGCTGTCCTCCGATCAGATGGTTGTGTGAACCTGTTGGGTTGCTATGGAACATGTGAACCTGTTGGGTTGCTATGGAACATGTGGACCTGTTGGGTTGCTATGGAACATGTGGACCTGTTGGGTTGCTATGGAACATGTGAACCTGTTGGGTTGCTATGGAACATGTGGACCTGTTGGGTTGCTATGGAACATGTGAACCTGTTGGGTTGCTATGGAACATGTGGACCTGTTGGGTTGCTATGGAACATGTGGACCTGTTGGGTTGCTATGGAACATGTGAACCTGTTGGGTTGCTATGGAACATGTGAACCTGTTGGGTTGCTATGGAACATGTGAACCTGTTGGGTTGCTATGGAACATGTGGACCTGTTGGGTTGCTATGGAACATGTGGACCTGTTGGGTTTGCAATAGGAATGAGCTACTGGACATTGTAACCCAATGTGTATCTTCACTACCTGCAAAACTGGTTGAAAATATGTAATTTCAACAGCAAAACTAGTTTAAATGTTTTTTTCAACCAGTTTTGCTCACTGAGTATGGACATGGGGGAGCTGGAAATTGTGTCCTCCGGTGTTCTGTTGAGGAACAGCTGTTTTTCCTGACTAGGAAATGTTCCGGTCCAGACTAAATGGTAAGGAGAACTCTTGTCCCTCCTGTATGATGATGTGGGTGTTCTATGGCTGTGCTGTTCTGCAATTCATTACTTTGGTTTCAGCTTTCTATTGTGTGACCTGATAATGCACGTATTAACCAATAAAACACTAGCAACGTGTGACCTGTACCAACATTTTGTTTGTGGTTATTTTCTTTGTGTGTTACATTTGTCCTTGCGATGGAGTTAGTATATGAAATCTGATAGTGAACACACATGGTAAATTCAGGCAGAGACAAGCTCATGGTTCAACCTGGAATAGTGGCCCATTGAGTGATGCAACGAACTCACTTCTTGCACCATGTTATTCATAGCACTGCATGTTTCCCCTGCCCTGAACCTTTCCCCTTATAGTTATACCTCCCCTCCCATGCCAAGGGAATTGTTTCCTGTTGATGTCCATGCAGACACTCCTGATGTATTAATGCAACATGCAACAATTTCAACGATTTTACTGAGTTACAGTTCACAAAAAGAAATCAGTCAATTTTTAAATAAATAAATTAGGCCTAATCAATGGATTTCACATGACTGGGAATAGAGATACCTTAAAAAAGTAGGGGCTTGGATCAGAAAACCAGTCAGTATCTGGTGTGACCATCATTTGCCTCATGCAGCATGACACATCTCCTTCGCATAGAGTTGATCAGGCTGTTGATTGTGGCCTGTGGAATGTTGTCCCACTCTTTAATGGCTGTGCGAAGTTGCTGGATATTGGCGGGAACTGGAACACGCTGTTGTACACGACTATCCAGAGCATCCCAAGCCTGCTCAATGGGTGACATGTCTGGTGAGTATGCAGACCATGGAAGAACTGGGACATGTTCAGCTTCCAGGAATTGTGTACAGATCATTGTGACATGGGGCTGTGCATTATCATGCTGAAACATGAGGTGATGGTGGCGGATGTATGGCCTCAGGATCTCATCACGGTATCTCTGTGCATTCAATTTGCCATTTGATTAAAATGCAATTGTGTTCGTTGTCTGTAGCTTATGCCTGCCCATACCATAACCCCACCGTTACCATGGGGCACTGTTCACAACGTTGACATCAGCAAACCCCTCGCCCACACGACGCCATACACGCTGTCTGCCATCTGCCCGGTAAAGTTGCAGCCGGGATTCATCTGTGAAGAGTGCACTTCTCCAGCGGGCCAGTGGCCATCGGAAGTGAGCGTTTGCCCACTGAAGTCAGTTACGATGCAGAGCTGCAGTCAGGTCAAGACCCTGGTGAGAATGACGAGCACGCAGATGAGCTTCCCTGAGACGATTTCTGACAGTTTGTTCAGAAATTCTTCAGCTGTGCAAACTCAGTTTCAGCAGCTGTCAGACCATCCCGCAGGGGAAGAAGCCGGATGTGGAGGTCCTGGGCTGGCGTGGTTACACGTGGTCTGCGGTTGTGAGGCCAGTTGGACATATTGCCAAATCCTCTAAAACGACGTTAAGGCGGCTTATGGTAGAGAAATTAACATAAAATTATCTGGCAACAGTTCAGGTGGACATTCCTGCAGTCAGCATGCCAATTGCACGCTCCCTCAAAACTTGAGATATCTGTGGCATTGTGTTGTGTGATAAAACTGCACATTTTAGACTGCCCATTTATTATCCCCAGCATAAGTTGCACCTGTGTAATGATCATGCTGTTTAATCTTGATATGCCACACCTGTCAGGTGGATGGATTATCTTGGCAAATGAGAAATGCTCACTAACAGGGACGTAAATAAATTTGTGCACAATTTCAGAGAAATAAGCTTTTTGTGTGTATGGACATTTTCTGGGGTTTTATTTTTTCAGCTCATGAAACATGGGACCAACAATTTACATTTAGACTTTTGTTCAGTATAGATCTGCCTGGATCTCCCTGACTGAATACATTGCACACCCATTGACCTCTCTATTGCATCTATGCTAATAACTGACGGCTCCTTTAGCTGCCTGTTGAGCATCACACTGATCTCCTGGTGTGTTGCCAGATTCAAAAGAGCATCATGTCAGTCAGGACAACAATCGCCCCAGGCAACAAAGGCAGTCCTGCTGACAGCAGGCCGGGCCCCTATATACTATATCGTTCCTGCTCCACTGCTTGCTATTTAACAACTAGTTTGCAGCTGTGCTACTGTCGGTCGTTGACCCATTTCTTTCCAGTACCACACCTTTGTTGTGCCCCTTTTGTGTGTGCTTTTGTTTTGGTGAGCTCACACACAGCTCACATGTCCTACTACAATCCACATATCGGATAATTTGATAAAGGTTATTATTGCTGATTATTGAATGGTCATTCTAGAGAGCCATTACTTTGTGTTAATTGCTTAATTACCATGGTTTGAATAATATTTGTTTTTGTTATTTATTGTTTGAAGAAAATGTTGTTTGCTTTGACTTTATGCTACATGTCATTGTCCAACCAAAGGGGACTTCCATGAGCTTTGTTAAATCAACCCTGTTAATCTCGTCTTGCCCTAAAAGTTTTGAAGCCGCACTGTACGCATGTTCCCCCATATATTTAGCCTGCTCCCCCTTCCCCTCCACTACTCCAGGAGAAATACATGATGTAACCACGGGAGCCAAAGTCGTGATGTCAGATCACCCCACTCGGTTTCCGAGTTCCCCATTGGTCGATTTCTCTGGTTCTACAGGCAGAGTCATCACTACGGGCCACACAAGCGTGAACAGTTGTTAGCCCACCCCTGCTTGGCGTTGATTGGCTGTTAAGGACAAGCCCATAATAAACATACCAAGGCTGTTGTTTTCCAGAGGAAAATACAATTTTCTCGATTATAAAACGTTATTAATGCATTATATAAGTGCAGACCACGAAACAAAACAAATATTAAAAACATGACATGATAGTTCCACGTTCAATTTATGTATTTGGCACATGAAGAAGATTATTAACTTTGGATATGTATTTCCCCACAGTGTTCATCCTACATTATAGTAGTTTTCAAGGAACACTGTTTTTTATTCTTTGCAATAGCCATGCACAAATGTAAATACCATGGACATACTGTATTTCGTCCTGGAGTTGCCAGTCAAAACAGTTACGAGACCATGAAGGGGGAGACAGAATTCACAGGTGGTCGGGGATTGGATAGAACAAGTGTCACTCATTAAGCGCTCTGTTACTAGCTAGCTAAGCATGTGGATCCCCAATGAGCACTGTTTAGCGTGAGAAGTGTGCCTCTTGGGCATCACTATGAAGACAGAAGAAGGCACTATTTCACAGATCAATAACAGAGTTTGAATTTACCTCACTGGAATTATTGCAAATGTAGCTAGATACACAAACATCGATTTAAGTGGAAATCGTAAGTTTTTAGCCACAGTGAGTTAGCTAACCATAACGAGACAGCAAAAATGAACTTGTCTTTTGACGATCAGTCACTGGATAATCTGGATCCAACCATATCCCTAAATGACCCCAGCGATATTGACACGGCTCTGCTCAATGACATTGATGGTAAGAACGTTAAGCTTACTAGTAAGCTAGCTAGCAAAACGGACAACTTGAATTTGGTAACGCGTTAGCTAGTTTTAGCTAACTATCCATAGCTAGTTAGCTATTGTTGTTGCGAATGTTAGCTAGCCAAACAAGTGACAGCAATAGCAGCAACACATAACATTACATGAAACAGCTTGTACACATAACGTTACTGAGTGCGGTACCATTAACTACGTATAGGCACCCAGTGAGTCATTTTGAATGATGTACAGCTTAGTTAGCTGACATGTTAGCTAACTAACATTAGTTATGACCTTAAATCAAATTTACGAGTTTTATATTTGACTCAAACAGTGACGTTATGAGGTAGTAGAAGGCTTCCTTCTCTCAGGGTCGAGGAGAATCCTAGCTAACCTTATGGAACTAGCTACTGTCTGAGTTCGGTGCTTGTTTTTCTGTTGTTGCTGCTCTCGTTTTTGCGTTTTGGTTGTGATCTAACTCTAGACACATTTGTATCTGCTATTTTGCATGTTATTGATAAGTTAAAACAATGTGCATACTACACGAGCTGATATTTCCCTGCTTGTTTGTGTGTGATGAACAAAGTGCCCCGCCCCCTCCAGCCTGTCCTACTGACATCACGACGAGGTTAATGTCGAGCATTCCCTGTCGGTTCTATAACATGAATCATGATCTCACCCATATATCATTCATATTTATGTATTAATGAATCATATGTTGCTGTCTTATTAATAAAATGTTAATCGTTTATATTTAAATTAGTTAAATTATATCGAACACACTTACATTAATGCATCAGTGCATTCAATTGAATGGTGGCTATTCGATTCGTTGGTGCTATTAACTAATGTTATTTGTCAGTATGATCAATGGCTGGTTGTTTGCCAACAAGTGCTCTGCTGCAGCATCTCACCCTTCATTGATTCCATGCACCCACCCTAAAAATTGACCGAGAGTAACCCAGCACTAAATTGTCCCATAGTAACCCCTTCTCATTGAAACCACCAGTGCTTCCTCTCTTTCTATCTTGGGGGCTGGTCTGCATTGCAAGTGTCTGAGGCACTTTCTGATTGGTCGGCAGCGATCACCTCATACAAAACATTGGTTTACAAATCCAGGCTAGTTAGACTGCTGTGGCAGTGCAGACAGAGAGCAGAAGCATTAAGTGTGTTCCGTTATTACTGGACCTAGTCCTTATAACATATGACTATTAGCTTGACGATTTGGTCTAAGATTAAACAAAATGGTCTTTCTCCTTGCCATGGAACAGGCTCCTCACTGTGCTGCCTGAAACTCATTTGGGATAGCCTAGCCTACAGCCTATTTCTGTTGGAAATCCAGAAGAATAAGCTATACTGTACTAACGAAGGTTTCTCATAGACAATAATTGTGAGCATCTCTAGCTGATGAAACAAGTATGCAATACAGTGTATTACCCTAAAGCAAGGCCTGTTGTATTATTATTATTGTTAGAGAATAAAGTTTTCAGTGTGAGTAATTAACTTGTTACTATTACTCGGTTCCATGTTCTAATGTAAAGGGTTACCATGCCATGTTCACATGGAGGGTGCAGCATAGCATAGTAAACATCACCCTTGATTTTCATCAACACTCAATTCTTCTTGCGTCTCCATCCTCACCTACTCAGGGTTGTTGTCCTTTTGACAGACCGTGTGCATCATAATGCTGTGAATAGTAGTGAAGTAGCTGCAGGTCTGGGATGGTGTGACTGTGATCATAGTGTCTATTGTGTTGCCTGTCTCGCTGTGGCCCTTTTGGAGCCCATTAGAGTGGCATAGAGCCAGTCTGCTCTGCTGCAGTGGCCCCATAATAACTGCATTACTGACCAGGACTGCACTGAGCTGACCCCATTTACTGTCCTGCTCTACTTCTCAGATCAGGGCCCATATCCACAAAGTATCTGAGTATGGGTGCTGTTCTAGGATCAGATCTTTTGTGTTCATGATAATCTGATTCATTATGATCAAAACTGATCTTAGATCAGCACCTACTCTGGGACACTTTATAAGCCCAGTTCTTGGTGTTTTCTAGTTGAGTTAGGGCAGAGATTAAGTGACCCATTACCATGTGGTGTGGAGAGAGAGATGGGAGAAATGCTCTGTCAGTCAGTCACCCAGTGGTTCAAGTCTTAATTTAAGCCTTTTGTTGACAATCGTGAAATGCTCCGATTGGATTACAGGGTTTTATCTCTGCTCCATTCAGAGGCTGAGAAACCTAGTTTGGTCATTGGGAGGCACGCTGTTAAGATGTTCAACATGAGTGCAGTATGGAGTGAACAAAAGGGTCTGCTGGTGTGTGTGTGTGTGTACAGCTGTTTGTTCCAGCCTAGCTTTAACACATTCAACTAATAATGATTCAACTAATCACAGTCTTCAATTTAGACTACTTTGTTTTAGTTTGGCCTTATTTGACCCTCTTCTCCAGATTTCTGTGGCAATGTCATGGTTAACAAGGTATCCCCTGTCTCTCTCTGTCTCTGGTTCTCTCAATCTATGGAGTACTCTGACTATATCCCCATCTCTCCTCAGACATGCTGCAGCTCATCAACAACCAGGACATGGTGGAGTTCAACCAGGACATGGCGGGTCTCTTTGACCCCCCTCAGTTCACAGGGGTCACCCCTACCCAGGACCTCCCTGCCCTCAGCCTGCCCCACTCCATCCCCTCCCCTCCATCCACCACATCCTCCTCCATCCTGAGCAGCAGCCCCCACCTTGATGCTCTCCTGGGGCCCCCCATCATCCGCAGTTCCTCCTCCCCAGACAAGGCCTTCCACCCCCCCACCTTCCAGCAGTCGCCCCTGGCCCAGGTCACCACCTCCACCCCTGTACCACTACCCAGGCCGCAGCCGCAGCCAGCTCCCCAGCAGGGCTCTCCATCGGCCCAGGCTGCTCAGAGTCTCAGGCAGCCCAAGGTGGACCTGCCCCTGCCGGTCCTCTCCCCCCCAGCCCCTGTTCCAGTCCAGCTTCCTCCCCCAGCCTCCTCCCCCCATACTGTACCCGGCCAGAGCCCCGTGTTCAGCGCTGCCCCCCAAGCCCTGTTCACCTCTCCTGCCCCCCAGCAGCCCCAGGCCCACGCCCAGCAGATCCGGATTAACTACAGCACCCAAAATGGCTACAAAGGTGAGGAACAGATTGTCTCTATTCCTCTGTATTAATAGTTGAAATGCTGGTAGTAGATAGATGAGAGTCTACAATAGCAGAAAATAAGGCCAAGGGAGCAAACGAATGCAAGGAAACTTAAAACTGAGTCACTCCCCTAATCCTGACCCCTTCCACGTGGAGATGAAACATAGCTATTTTAATGGTTGTAGGGGTTTCCCCATGGCCCTCCCTGCACAGCCCCGTCCTGCCAGATAATGGGAGGGAGGGACCCCACCATGTGTTGCTAGTAGAAGAGCCACATGGTCGTTAAGACTCTTATTTATGATGCAGAGCAGGGCCATACTGTTGTGGCTGGATGAGAGCAGAGCATGACTGGAGGAACAACTTACACATGCTCACACTCCTACTGTCTCACACACACTCTCTCTCAAGGCGAAAGGTAGGGACTGAGAATGGACACTGGTATACAAAGCACAAACACTCACTCCCTGAAGAAAGCCCACTTGGTGTTATGTTATGAGGAGGTAGAGTTGTGTTCTATGGTGCAGTAACAGTAGTAGTTCAGCATGTTTCCAAAGGAGAGTCAGTGGGTTCCTCAACCTCCGCTGACTGTCAGTCAAAATCCCAATCTAATACCCGCTGGTCAGAGTGAAGGACCGTCCCTGAGGCTGAGAGAGGGTGTTTTGTCTACACTATCTATGAGCCACATTCAGATATACACACCTTGCCTGCGTCGCATACCTGTGCAACATTGTCCCTTTAACAGTGTTATGAAACTACAGTAAGAGAACTGCCCCATGCAGCCATGCCCCAGCATTACAAACCTACTGACTCTGTGTAGACCAATGTCTTTACAGCCACCTAACATACTGTTATGTTACACACACTGCCTGCTACAGTCATCATATCGTATGTTTTCTAGAGGTCAAAGGTCATTCCTACAATGATAATCCATACTGTTATCGGTCAGTGACTTAAGTGTCTTTATAGCTACCAAACGTACCGTAGTGAACACTTCCAGCTTCTGCCATTATCACATAATGATATCACTCACCAGAGGGGAAAGGTTATACACTACTAAGCCACGCAAAAAATGTATGTGAACTTTGGCCTCGCCAAACACTTATGGTGACGATAGTTTATATGGTGTTTTGGTTTTACAGCTGGTTTTACAGCTTGAACTATTTCAAACACAATTGAGTCCATACTAGCAGGACATTTTGAACCGAGAAACTAATATTTAAGTACAGTGAGGGAAAAAAGTATTTTATCCCCTGCTGATTTTGTACGTTTGCCCACTGACAAAGAAATGATCAGTCTATAATTTTAATGGTAGGTTTATTTGAACAGTGAGAGACAGAATAACAACAAAAAAATCCAGAAAAACGCATGTCAAAAATGTTATAAATTGATTTGCATTTTAATGAGGGAAATAAGTATTTGACCCCACTGCAAAACATGACTTAGTACTTGGTGGCAAAACCCTTGTTGGCAATCACGGCGGTCAGACGTTTCTTGTAGTTGGCCACCAGGTTTGCACACATCTCAGGAGGGATTTTGTCCCACTCCTCTTTGCAGATCTTCTCCAAGTCATTAAGGTTTCGAGGCTGACGTTTGACAACTCGAACCTTCAGCTCCCTCCACAGATTTTCTATGGGATTAAGGTCTGGAGACTGGCTAGGCCACTCCAGGACCTTAATGTGCTTCTTCTTGAGCCACTCCTTTGTTGCCTTGGCCGTGTGTTTTGTGTCATTGTCATGCTGGAATACCCATCCACGACCCATTTTCAATGCCCTGGCTGAGGGAAGGAGGTTCTCACCCAAGATTTGACGGTACAAGGTCCCCCAAAGCATAATGTTTCCACCTCCATGTTTGACGGTGGGGATGGTGTTCTTGGGGTCATAGGCAGCATTCCTCCTCCTCCTCCAAACACGGCGAGTTGAGTTGATGCCAAAGAGCTCCATTTTGGTCTCATCTGACCACAACACTTTCACCCAGTTGTCCTCAGAATCATTCAGATGTTCATTGGCAAACTTCAGACGGGCATGTATATGTGCTTTCTTGAGCAGGGGGACCTTGCGGGCGCTGCAGGATTTCAGTCCTTCACGGCGTAGTGTGTTACCAATTGTTTTCTTGGTGACTATGGTCCCAGCTGCCTTGAGATCATTGACAAGATCCTCCCGTGTAGTTCTGGGCTGATTCCTCACCGTTCTCATGATCATTGCAACTCCACGAGGTGAGATCTTGCATGGAGCCCCAGGCCGAGGGAGATTGACAGTTCTTTTGTGTTTCTTCCATTTGCGAATAATTGCACCAACTGTTGTCACCTTCTCACCAAGCTGCTTGGCGATGGTCTTGTAGCCCATTCGAGCCTTGTGTAGGTCTACAATCTTGTCCCTGACATCCTTGGAGAGCTCTTTGGTCTTGGCCATGGTGGAGAGTTTGGAATCTGATTGATTGCTTCTGTGGACAGGTGTCTTTTATACAGGTAACAAACTGAGATTAGGAGCACTCCCTTTAAGAGTGTGCTCCTAATCTCAGCTCGTTACCTATATAAGACATCTGGGATCCAGAAATCTTTCTGATTGAGAGGGGGTCAAATACTTATTTCCCTCATTAAAATGCAAATCAATTTATAACATTTTTGACATGCGTTTTTCTGGATTTTTTTGTTGTTATTCTGTCTCTCACTGTTCCAATAAACCTACCATTAAAATTATAGACTGATCATTTCTTTGTCAGTGGGCAAACGTACAAAATCAGCAGGGGATCAAATACTTCTTTCCCTCACTGTAGTTCCTCCTTGTTTCAGGCAGTTTTCTTCCGTTTGGTGCCTAATGAACATGACCCTGATTATTTTTCTAGCTGTCAATCATCAAGGAGGCCCCGCCCAGCCCATGGTCAGCCAGTCGTCGTCCCCTTCTGGTGTTCAGCCAATGACCATCCAGGCTCTGACCACCACGGCCCCCCTCCTGACCACCTCAGCAAGCCCCCCAGCTCAGACCATCCCATCACACCACATTCAACAAGTTAGTTTGTCCACCTGGAGTGAGTGTGTGTGTGTGTTATGTTTGATGAGACTCATTAACCCAAAGAATATCACCACACCAGAAAAAAATGATTTGTTCTTTGTATTGAAACCTATTATTTTACTAGTATTTGTTTCATTTGTCATTTTTTTCAATGGAACAGAACTGCTCCCTCAGCCTTATAGTCTAATCCTCTATCACTCTCTCTCTCTCCCTCGCTCCTCTAACCCTCCATCTCTATCACTCTCTCTCTCTCTCTCCCTCGCTCCTCCTCTCCTCTCAGGTGTTGCTCCAGCCCCAGTTTATCAAGGCTGAGTCTCTGCTGCTGACCACCCTGAACCGTGACCCCTGTATGGTCACTACTGTGTCCTCTCCATGCATCACCTCCCTGGCCACCACCACATCCCAGAGCACCCACTCACTGCAGGTAGGAACCACATCCTAGAGCACCCACTCACTGCAGGTAGGAACCACATCCTAGAGCACCCACTCACTGCAGGTAGGAACCACATCCTAGAGCACCCACTCACTGCAGGTAGGAACCACATCCTAGAGCACCCACTCACTGCAGGTAGGAACCACATCCCAGAGCACCTACTCACTGCAGGTAGGAACCACATCCTAGAGCACCCACTCACTGCAGGTAGGAACCACATCCTAGAGCACCCACTCCCTGCAGGTAGGAACACATCCTAGAGCACCCACTCACTGCAGGTAGGAACACATCCTAGAGCACCCACTCACTGCAGGTAGGAACCACATCCCAGAGCACCCACTCACTGCAGGTAGGAACCACATCCCAGAGCACCCACTCACTGCAGGTAGGAACCACATCCTAGAGCACCCACTCACTGCAGGTAGGAACCACATCCCAGAGCACCCACTCACTGCAGGTAGGAACCACATCCCAGAGCACCCACTCACTGCAGGTAGGAACCACCACCACAGCCCAGAGCACCCACTCACTGCAGGTAGGAACCACATCCTAGAGCACCCACTCACTGCAGGTAGGAACCACATCCCAGAGCACCCACTCACTGCAGGTAGGAACCACATCCCAGAGCACCCACTCACTGCAGGTAGGAACCACATCCTAGAGCACACATTCACTGCAGGTAGGAACCACATCCCAGAGCACCCACTCACTGCAGGTAGGAACCACATCCCAGAGCACCCACTCACTGCAGGTAGGAACCACATCCTAGAGCACCCACTCACTGCAGGTAGGGACCACATCCCAGAGCACCCACTCACTGCAGGTAGGGACCACATCCCAGAGCACCCACTCACTGCAGGTAGGAACCACATCCCAGAGCACCCACTCACTGCAGGTAGGGACCACATCCCAGAGCACCCACTCACTGCAGGTAGGAACCACATCCCAGAGCACCCACTCACTGCAGGTAGGGACCACATCCCAGAGCACCCACTCACTGCAGGTAGGAACCACATCCCAGAGCACCCACTCACTGCAGGTGGGAACCACCACCACAGCCCAGAGCACCCACTCACTGCAGGTAGGAACCACATCCTAGAGCACCCACTCACTGCAGGTAGGAACCACATCCCAGAGCACCCACTCACTGCAGGTAGGAACCACATACCAGAGCACCCACTCACTGCAGGTAGGAACCACATCCTAGAGCACACATTCACTGCAGGTAGGAACCACATCCCAGAGCACCCACTCACTGCAGGTAGGAACCACATCCCAGAGCACCCACTCACTGCAGGTAGGAACCACATCCCAGAGCACCCACTCACTGCAGGTAGGAACCACATCCTAGAGCACCCACTCACTGCAGGTAGGGTCCACATCCCAGAGCACCCACTCACTGCAGGTAGGAACCACATCCCAGAGCACCCACTCACTGCAGGTAGGAACCACATCCCAGAGGACCCACTCACTGCAGGTAGGAACCACATCCCAGAGCACCCACTCACTGCAGGTAGGAACCACATCCCAGAGCACCCACTCACTGCAGGTAGGAACCACATCCCAGAGCACCCACTCACTGCAGGTAGGAACCACATCCCAGAGCACCCACTCACTGCAGGTAGGAACCACATCCCAGAGCACCCACTCACTGCAGGTAGGAACCACATCCCAGAGCACCCACTCACTGCAGGTAGGGACCACATCCCAGAGCACCCACTCACTGCAGGTAGGAACCACATCCCAGAGCACCCACTCACTGCAGGTAGGGACCACATCCCAGAGCACCCACTCACTGCAGGTAGGGACCACATCCCAGAGCACCCACTCACTGCAGGTAGGAACCACATCCCAGAGGACCCACTCACTGCAGGTAGGAACACATCCCAGAGCACCCACTCACTGCAGGTAGGAACCACATCCCAGAGCACCCACTCACTGCAGGTAGGGACCACATCCCAGAGCACCCACTCACTGCAGGTAGGAACCACATCCCAGAGCACCCACTCACTGCAGGTAGGAACTACATCCCAGAGCACCCACTCACTGCAGGTAGGAACCACATCCTAGAGCACACAGTCATTGCAGGTAGGAAACACATCCCAGAGCACCCACTCACTGCAGGTAGGAACCACATCCCAGAGCACCCACTCACTGCAGGTAGGAACCACATCCCAGAGCACCCACTCACTGCAGGTAGGAACCACATCCTAGAGCACCCACTCACTGCAGGTAGGGACCACATCCCAGAGCACCCACTCACTGCAGGTAGGAACCACATCCCAGAGCACCCACTCACTGCAGGTAGGAACCACATCCCAGAGGACCCACTCACTGCAGGTAGGAACCACATCCCAGAGGACCCACTCACTGCAGGTAGGAACCACATCCCAGAGCACCCACTCACTGCAGGTAGGAACCACATCCCAGAGCACCCACTCACTGCAGGTAGGGGCAACATCCCAGAGCACCCACTCACTGCAGGTAGGAACCACATCCCAGAGCACCCACTCACTGCAGGTAGGGACCACATCCCAGAGCACCCACTCACTGCAGGTAGGAACCACATCCCAGAGCACCCACTCACTGCAGGTAGGGACCACATCCCAGAGCACCCACTCACTGCAGGTAGGGACCACATCCCAGAGCACCCACTCACTGCAGGTAGGAACCACCACCACAGCCCAGAGCACCCACTCACTGCAGGTAGGAACCACCACCACAGCCCAGAGCACCCACTCACTGCAGGTAGGAACCACATCCTAGAGCACCCACTCACTGCAGGTAGGAACCACATCCCAGAGCACCCACTCACTGCAGGTAGGAACCACATACCAGAGCACCCACTCACTGCAGGTAGGAACCACATCCTAGAGCACACATTCACTGCAGGTAGGAACCACATCCCAGAGCACCCACTCACTGCAGGTAGGGACCACATCCCAGAGCACCCACTCACTGCAGGTAGGGACCACATCCCAGAGCACCCACTCACTGCAGGTAGGAACCACATCCCAGAGGACCCACTCACTGCAGGTAGGAACACATCCCAGAGCACCCACTCACTGCAGGTAGGAACCACATCCCAGAGCACCCACTCACTGCAGGTAGGGACCACATCCCAGAGCACCCACTCACTGCAGGTAGGAACCACATCCCAGAGCACCCACTCACTGCAGGTAGGAACTACATCCCAGAGCACCCACTCTCTGCAGGTAGGAACCACATCCTAGAGCACACATTCACTGCAGGTAGGAAACACATCCCAGAGCACCCACTCACTGCAGGTAGGAACCACATCCCAGAGCACCCACTCACTGCAGGTAGGAACCACATCCCAGAGCACCCACTCACTGCAGGTAGGAACCACATCCTAGAGCACCCACTCACTGCAGGTAGGGACCACATCCCAGAGCACCCACTCACTGCAGGTAGGAACCACATCCCAGATCACCCACTCACTGCAGGTAGGAACCACATCCCAGAGGACCCACTCACTGCAGGTAGGAACCACATCCCAGAGCACCCACTCACTGCAGGTAGGAACCACATCCCAGAGCACCCACTCACTGCAGGTAGGAACCACATCCCAGAGCACCCACTCACTGCAGGTAGGGACCACATCCCAGAGCACCCACTCACTGCAGGTAGGGCCCACATCACAGAGCACCCACTCACTGCAGGTAGGGCCCACATCACAGAGCACCCACTCACTGCAGGTAGGAACCACATCCCAGAGCACCCACTCACTGCAGGTAGGAACCACATCCCAGAGCACCCACTCACTGCAGGTAGGAACCACATCCCAGAGCACCCACTCACTGCAGGTAGGAACCACATCCCAGAGCACCCACTCACTGCAGGTAGGAACCACATCCCAGAGCACCCACTCACTGCAGGTAGGAACCACATCCCAGAGCACCCACTCACTGCAGGTAGGGACCACATCCTAGAGCACACATTCACTGCAGGTAGGAACCACATCCCAGAGCACCCACTCACTGCAGGTAGAAACCACATCCTAGAGCACCCACTGACTGCAGGTAGGAACCACATCCCAGAGGACCCACTCACTGCAGGTAGGAACCACCACCACAGCCCAGAGCACCCACTCACTGCAGGTAGGAACCACATCCTAGAGCACCCACTCACTGCAGGTAGGAACCACATCCCAGAGCACCCACTCACTGCAGGTAGGATCAACATCCCAGAGCACCCACTCGCTGCAGGTAGGAACCACCACCACAGCCCAGAGCACCCACTCACTGCAGGTAGGAACCACATCCTAGAGCACCCACTCACTGCAGGTAGGAACCACATCCCAGAGCACCCACTCACTGCAGGTAGGAACCACATCCCAGAGCACCCACTCACTGCAGGTAGGAACCACATCCTAGAGCACACATTCACTGCAGGTAGGAACCACATCCCAGAGCACCCACTCACTGCAGGTAGTAACCACATCCTAGAGCACCCACTCACTGCAGGTAGGGACCACATCCCAGAGCACCCACTCACTGCAGGTAGGAACCACATCCCAGAGCACCCACTCACTGCAGGTAGGACCACATCCCAGAGGACCCACTCACTGCAGGTAGGAACCACATCCCAGAGCACCCACTCACTGCAGGTAGGAACCACATCCCAGAGCACCCACTCACTGCAGGTAGGAACCACATCCCAGAGCACCCACTCACTGCAGGTAGGAACCACATCCCAGAGCACCCACTCACTGCAGGTAGGGACCACATCCCAGAGCACCCACTCACTGCAGGTAGGGACAACATCCCAGAGCACCCACTCACTGCAGGTAGGAACCACATCCCAGAGCACCCACTCACTGCAGGTAGGGACCACATCCCAGAGCACCCACTCACTGCAGGTAGGGACCACATCCCAGAGCACCCACTCACTGCAGGTAGGGACCACATCCCAGAGGACCCACTCACTGCAGGTAGGAACACATCCCAGAGCACCCACTCACTGCAGGTAGGAACCACATCCCAGAGCACCCACTCACTGCAGGTAGGAACCACATCCCAGAGCAACCACTCACTGCAGGTAGGGACCACATCCCAGAGCACCCACTCACTGCAGGTAGGAACCACATCCCAGAGCACCCACTCACTGCAGGTAGGGATCACATCCCAGAGCACCCACTCACTGCAGGTAGGAACCACATCCCAGAGCACCCACTCACTGCAGGTAGGAACCATATCCCAGAGCACCCACTCACTGCAGGTAGGAACCACATCCCAGAGCACCCACTCACTGCAGGTAGGAACCACATCCCAGAGCACCCACTCACTGCAGGTAGGAACCACATCCCAGAGCACCCACTCACTGCAGGTAGGAACCACATCCCAGAGCACCCACTCAGTGCAGGTAGGAACCACATCCCAGAGCACCCACTCAGTGCATGTAGGAACCACATCCCAGAGCACCCACTCAGTGCAGGTAGGAACCACATCCTAGAGCACCCACTCACTGCAGGTAGGAACCGCATCCCAGAGCACCCACTCACTGCAGGTAGGAACCGCATCCCAGAGCACCCACTCACTGCAGGTAGGGATCACATCCCAGAGCACCCACTCACTGCAGGTAGGGATCACATCCCAGAGCACCCACTCACTGCAGGTAGGAACCACATCCCAGAGCACCCACTCACTGCAGGTAGGAACCATATCCCAGAGCACCCACTCACTGCAGGTAGGAACCACATCCCAGAGCACCCACTCACTGCAGGTAGGAACCACATCCCAGAGCACCCACTCACTGCAGGTAGGAACCACATCCCAGAGCACCCACTCACTGCAGGTAGGAACCACATCCCAGAGCACCCACTCAGTGCAGGTAGGAACCACATCCCAGAGCACCCACTCACTGCAGGTAGGAACCACATCCCAGAGCACCCACTCACTGCAGGTAGGAACCACATCCCAGAGCACCCACTCACTGCAGGTAGGAACCACATCCTAGAGCACCCACTCACTGCAGGTAGGAACCACATCCTAGAGCACCCACTCACTGCAGGTAGGAACCGCATCCTAGAGCACCCACTCACTGCAGGTAGGAACCACATCCCAGAGCACCCACTCACTGCAGGTAGGAACCACATCCTAGAGCACCCACTCACTGCAGGTAGAAACGAGATGATAGGAATTGTAATGTCATAAAGTAGTAACAGCATTTAGAAAGGGTCATTTTCCTGAAGAAAAATTGTCCAAAAGTATTTTTATGGTAGTAGAAGATTACAAAGTATTGTGGTATATAGGACATAGTGTCAAACATACTGCCTGTTGTTTGAGGGGGAAACAAACTCAATATACTTGATGATGACTAAAACTGAATGGAAACTGTAGAAATGATCTTGGACCTACATTCATACAGTTTCCTCACTGTCCAGCTCACTAATGCAAAATTCCCATAAACAATGGATAGAGAGCAATTTCTTGCAAATTTTGACGGCAATGGTATCTAACACATTTTCATTGCGGCCCTCTGGACGTTGTTGAAGACCGAATCCCCCCCCGTGGCAAAATGAGTTTGACACCCCTGATCTAGATGCTACTTTAGTGATTGTCTTCTTAGAAACAACGTCTCTCCTCCCTCTTTCTTCCTCCATCCCGCCCTCCCTCTCTTTCTCTCCTCCCTCTTTCTTCCTCCATGCCTCCCTCTTTCTCTCCTCCCTCTTCCTTCCTCCATCCCTCCCTCTCTTTCTCTCCTCCCTCTTCCTTCCTCCATCCCTCCCTCTCTTTCTATCCTCCCTCTTCCTTCCTCCATCCCGCCCTCCCTCGCTTTCTCTCCTCCCTCTTTCTTCCTCCATCCCGCCCTCCCTCTCTTTCTCTCCTCCCTCTTTCTTCCTCCATCCCTCCCTCTCTTTCTATCCTCCCTCTTCCTTCCTCCATCCCGCCCTCCCTCACTTTCTCTCCTCCCTCTTTCTTCCTCCATCCCGCCCTCCCTCTCTTTCTCTCCTCCCTCTTTCTTCCTCCATCCCTCCCTCTCTTTCTATCCTCCCTCATCCTTCCTCCATCCCGCCCTTTCTCTCCTCCCTCTTTCTTCCTCCATCCCGCCCTCCCTCTCTTTCTCTCTCCTCCCTCTTTCTTCCTCCATCTAGGCTCTGATGAGTGGTGGCACCTTCCTGACCACAGTGCCAGTGATGATGGACTCTGACAAGCTGCCCATCAACCGTATCACAATCAGCAGTAAACCTATGGGCCTGCCCCCCAAGGGCGAGAAGCGCACCGCCCACAACGCCATCGAGAAGCGCTACCGCTCGTCCATCAACGACAAGATCCTTGAGCTTAAAGACCTGGTGGCCGGGACTGAGGCCAAAGTATTAATATTGGAAATATATACGTATATTTAAAAAAAAAAATACATTTACAAAATATTATTTGCAACATACATTTTAAGCAGTAGATTCCCATTGAGATACAGTAGAGCTTTCAAGAACTGAATCATCTGACCGAGAAAAGTAATTGTCTGTGTCCGAATACCCATACTAGCGTACTACATTCTGCATACTCATTTAGGCTGATCTAGTAGAAGTCACTCGTCTTTTCCAACTCGAGTGTTTGACAACAGCTGATAATCAGATAAATTGACGCGCTGTACCAAAACGAACGAATGGCAGGAGTCAACGCAATCGCATATTAGAGGACTCATTTGGAGTACTATTACATTTTTTTCAAAATACTATGCATTATATATTATTTTGCATACTGTTTAGTACGCTAGTATGGGTATTGGGACACGGCCACTGTTTTGTTTGTGGATTCCAATGTCAAGATGTTAATGCTGTGTTCGTATTATATCGAGGGAAGCTCACTGGTTGCGTTGAAATGCATACTGTTTATCAGAGGCTCTTAAAATCTTGCATTAAGTTTGTATTCACCTTTTTCATCTGCTAAGCAGCTCAACAATTTGTTGTACTCACCTTTTTCATGTGCTAAGCAGCTCAACAAGTTGTTGTATTCACCTTTTTCATCTGCTAAGCAGCTCAACAAGTTGTTGTATTCACCTTTTTCATCTGCTAAGCAGCTCAACAAGTTGTTGTATTTACCTTTTTCATCTGCTAAGCAGCTCAACAAGTTGTTGTATTTACCTTTTTCATCTGCTAAGCAGCTCAACAAGTTGTTGTATTTACCTTTTTCATCTGCTAAGCAGCTCAACAAGTTGTTGTATTCACCTTTTTCATCTGCTAAGCAGCTCAACAAGTTGTTGTACTCACCTTTTTCATGTGCTAAGCAGCTCAACAAGTTGTTGTATTCACCTTTTTCATCTGCTAAGCAGCTCAACAAGTTGTTGTATTTACCTTTTTCATCTGCTAAGCAGCTCAACAAGTTGTTGTATTTACCTTTTTCATCTGCTAAGCAGCTCAACAAGTTGTTGTATTTACCTTTTTCATCTGCTAAGCAGCTCAACAAGTTGTTGTATTCACCTTTTTCATCTGCTAAGCAGCTCAACAAGTTGTTGTATTTACCTTTTTCATCTGCTAAGCAGCTCAACAAGTTGTTGTATTTACCTTTTTCATCTGCTAAGCAGCTCAACAAGTTGTTGTATTTACCTTTTTCATCTGCTAAGCAGCTCAACAAGTTGTTGTATTTACCTTTTTCATCTGCTAAGCAGCTCAACAAGTTGTTGTATTCACCTTTTTCATCTGCTAAGCAGCTCAACAAGTTGTTGTATTTACCTTTTTCATGTGCTAAGCAGCTCAACAAGTTGTTGTATTCACCTTTTTCATCTGCTAAGCAGCTCAACAAGTTGTTGTATTCACCTTTTTCATGTGCTAAGCAGCTCAACAAGTTGTTGTATTTACCTTTTTCATCTGCTAAGCAGCTCAACAAGTTGTTGTATTTAACTTTTTCATCTGCTAAGCAGCTCAACAAGTCGTCAATTCTGAAGAAGGCGATAGACTACATCCGCTACCTGCAGCAGTCCAACCAGAAACTGAAAAAAGAGAACATGGCCCTGAAGATGTCTGCCCAGAAGAACAGTGAGTGGTTCTCCTCCTCCCTGCCCTGGCTCTTCTTCTCCTTCTATGCCTGCCCTTTCCTCTCTTCCATCCTCCCTTTATCGTGATCCTATTGTTATTCATTATGAAGAAGAAGGATTCTTCATGGCTAAAGCTTTTAATTGCTCAAAGAAGTGCTTTGTGAAATGCAGTCATTTTCTGATAGCTAGTGCTGGTTGTGCTCGAATCAAGAGCTGGGCCCGTATTCATAAAGCGTCTCAGAGTAGGATGGCTGATCTAGGATCAGGTTCCCCCTGTCCATATAATTGTATTCATTATGATTTAAAGGCTAAACTGATTCTAGAGCAGCACTCTGAGACACTTTATGGATACAGATATAGTTGTCATAACAGTGTGATGAGGTTGGCCTGAACTATTGTGAGGTTGATCCTTTCTTTCTCTACCTCCCTTCCTCTCTCTTCTCCTCCTCCTTCCTTCCTCTCCCTCCTCTTTGCTCTCCAGAGTCTCTGAAGGACCTGGTAACCATGGAAGTGGACGGCCCACAGACGGATGTAAAGAGCGAGCTACCCACCCCTCCGCCATCCGACGTGGGCTCTCCCACCTCCTACTCCCACTGTGGCAGCGACTCAGAACCCGACAGCCCCATGGGGGAGGACAGCAAGGTGGGTTTCACAACCTGAGATGTGAAACCTCACTGAAAAGCATTGAGTGGAGCCAGTCAGGATACTGGATGTTACCCGTAACTAGAGTTGAACCTTTTGGGGAATATTCCCATGGGGGTTAATGGGAATATATGGGAATTAATGGAAATATATGCAAATTAATAGGTAGATAAATGTAGATGTTTTTTGCATTGGATATAACCTGCTCAAAAAAATAAAGGGACCACTAAAATAACAAATCCTAGATCTGAATGAATGAAATAATCTTATTAAATACTTTTTTCTTTACAAAGTTGAATGTGCTGACAACAAAATCACACAAAAATAATCAATGGAAATCCAATTTATCAACCCATGGAGGTCTGGATTTGGAGTCACACTCAAAATTAAAGTGGAAAACCACACTACAGGCTGTTCCAACTTTGATGTAATGTCCTTAAAAAAAGTCAAAATGAGGCTCAGTAGTGTGTGTGGCCTCCACGTGCCTGTATGACCTCCCTACAACGCCTGGGCATGCTCCTGATGAGGTGGCGGATGGACTCCTGAGGGATCTCCTCCCAGACCTGGACTAAAGCATCCGCCAACTCCTGGACAGTCTGTGGTGCAACGTGGCGTTGGTGGGTGGAGCGAGACATGATGTCCCAGATGTGCTCAATTGGATTCAGGTCTGGGGAAC
This sequence comes from Salmo trutta, assembly GCF_901001165.1. Lineage (NCBI taxonomy): Eukaryota > Metazoa > Chordata > Actinopteri > Salmoniformes > Salmonidae > Salmo > Salmo trutta. The sequence goes on along the minus strand of NC_042988.1, from coordinate 31,649,231 downwards.
GGGCGGGCCAGTCCATAGCACCAATGCCTTCCTCTTGCAGGAACTGCTGACACACTCCAGCCACATGAGGTCTAGCATTGTCTTGCATTAGGAGGAACCCAGGGCCAACCGCACCAGCATATGGTCTCACAAGGGGTCTGAGGGTCTCATCTCGGTACCTAATGGCAGTCAGGCTACCTCTGGCGAGCACATGGAGGGCTGTGCGGCCCCCCAAAGAAATGCCACCCCACACCATGACTGACCCACCGCCAAACCGGTCATGCTGGAGGATGTTGCAGGCAGCAGAACGTTCTCCACAGCGTCTCCAGACTGTCACGTCTGTCACGTGCTCAGTGGGAACCTTCTTTCATCTGTGAAGAGCACAGGGCGCCAGTGGCGAATTTGCCAATCTTGGTGTTCTCTGGCAAATGCCAAACGTCCTGCACGGTGTTGGGCTGTAAGCACAACCCCCACCTGTGGACGTCGGGCCCTCATACCACCCTCATGGAGTCTGTTTCTGACCGTTTGAGCAGACACATGCACATTTGTGGCCTGCTGGAGGTCATTTTGCAGGGCTCTGGCAGTGCTCCTCCTGCTCCTCCTTGCACAAAGGCGGAGGTAGCGGTCCTGCTGCTGGGTTGTTGCCCTCCTACGGCCTCCTCCACGTCTCCTGATGTACTGGCCTGTCTCCTGGTAGTGCCTCCATGCTCTGGACACTACGCTGACAGACACAGCAAACCTTCTTGCCACAGCTCGCATTGATGTGCCATCCTGGATGAGCTGCACTACCTGAGCCACTTGTGTGGGTTGTAGACTCCGTCTCATGCTACCACTAGAGTGAAAGCACCGCCAGCATTCAAAAGTGACCAAAACATCAGCCAGGAAGCATAGGAACTGAGAAGTGGTCTGTGGTTACCACCTGCAGAACCACTCCTTTATTGGGGGTGTCTTGCTAATTGCCTATAGTTTCCACCTTTTGTCTATTCCATTTGCACAACAGCATGTGAAATTTATTGTCAATCAGTGTTGCTTCCTAAGTGGACAATTTGATTTCACAGAAGTGTGATTGACTTGGAGTTACATTGTGTTGTTTAAGTGTTCCCTTTATTTTTTTGAGCAGTATATTTACCATATCATATGGAGACATAAACATAAACCTTTTACCTTATCATAAGTAGACATAATTGCAAATGATTAAATCCTTCCAATAGAAATAAAAAAAACTTTTGTTACGAATTTAGCTTTAATTAAACGAGTTGACTCAAAAAGGGAATATTGAATGATTCCCAATGATCCATGGCATCTCCCAAAAATGTTTTCAACATACATCTGTAAAATGATAGTCTAGAAACTAAAGCCTTGGTTGTCTTCCTCTCAGGCTTCCATGTCTTCTCCCTGGACTCTTCAATATCCACCTCTTGAACATCAGACTCTGAGGCCTCATCTTCACTGTCTCTTTCTAACCTTGTTGAGGATGGCTCGTTGTCAGGCTCAAAAAGCCTCAAATTTGTTTGGATGGTCACCAATTTTTCAACCCTTGTGTTGGTCAGGCTTTGGTGTGTGTGTTTCCAAACAAGCACCAGTTGCGCTCTGAGGCGGCTGATGTTGGTGGGATTTGGAGGATGATGGAGGCAACAGGAAAGAGCCTCAGATCCACAAAGTCCCTTCCACCAGGCAGCTGATGAGATATGTTGGCACGACTGCCATATTGCATCTCCATCCCAGAGCCCTTGCTTGGAAGTGTACTTCACCAGACTGCCAAGAACCTTGACCTCATCCAGGCCAAGGTGGCGAGACACGGTAGTGATGACACCATAAGCCTTGTTGATCTCTGCACCAGACAGGATGCTCTTGCAAGCATACTTGGGGTCCAACATGTACGCTGCGGCGTGTATGGGCTTCAGGCAGAAGTCTTCACGCTTTTTGATGTATTTCAGAACTGCAGTTTCCTCTGCTTGGAGCAACAGTGAAGTTGGCAGGGCAGTACGGATTTCTTCTCATACATCTGCAAGCAGAGTCTGAATATCAGACAAGATGGCATTGTCTTCCTCAATCAGTGCAAAAGCTACTGTTATAGGTTTCAGAAGTTTCAGGCTGCTTACCACTCTCCCAAAATACATCATCCAGGAGGATCCTCTTGATGGGGCTTTCCATATCGGCAGACTGTTTCTTGGAGAGACTCCTTCCCCTCCAGGAGTCTGTCAAACATGATGACAACACCACCCCAACAGGTGTTGCTGGGCAGCTTCAATGTGGTGCTCTTATTCTTCTCACTTTGCTTGGTAAGGTAGATTGCTGCTATAACTTGATGACCCTTCACATACCTAACCATTTCCTTGGCTCTCTTGTAGAGTGTATCCATTGTGTTCAGTGACAGGATGCCCTTGAGGAGCAGATTCAATGTATGAGCAGCACAGCCAATGGGTGTGATGTGAGGGTAGGACTCCTCCACTTTAGACCAAGCAGCCTTCATGTTCGCAGCATTATCTGTCACCAGTGCAAATACCTTCTGTGGTCCAAGGTCATTGATGACTGTCTTCAGCTTATCTGCAATGAAGAGACCGGTGTGTCTGTTGTCCATGGGGTCTGTGCTCTTGTAGAATACTGGTTGAGGGGTGGAGATGATGTAGTTAATTATTCCTTGCCCACGAACATTCGACCACCCATCAGAGTTGATTGCAATACAGTCTGCTTTCTCTATGAATTGCTTGACCTTCACTTGAACTCTGCATCCAGCAAATGAGTAGATAAAGCATGTCTGGTTGAAGGAGTGTATGCTGGGCGAAATCTCTTCCAGTACACATTGCCTGTGAGCATCAGAGGTGAACCAGTTGCATCATCAGCATTTCTCTGACTACGTTCCTCCATTGAGTCAAAAAAACTTCTGATTCCAGGAGGACCATGAGCTGTTGCTATCGATAAGATGTCTGATTCATCATTTTCACCTCGAATAGAAGTAGAGGGACTTTTGTCAGAGGTTGCTTGTTGTGAGCACTGAGGGAACTTTATGCACTTGGCCAGATGATTCTGCATCTTTGTTGCATTCTGCACGTATGATTTGGCACAGTATTTGCAAATGTACACAGCTTTTCCTTCTACATTAGCTGCAGGGAAATGTCTCCACACATCAAATAGTGCCCGTGGCATTTTCCTGTAAAGATTAGAAAAAATACAATTCCATGTACAGATAAATAGTTTAGCAGTTAGATTAAACAACTCCTTTGTAAGATAAATGTTTTAAAATGAAACATGTATGGAAACAGGTGAATTAACACTCCTCAGTTAGCAGGCTCAAGCAATTAAAACCCACATGGTAGCAGAAACTAACTAGCATAAATTGTTAACAAGTTATAAATTATTTAAACACACTTTGCTGTAGGCTACTATTTACTAGTTAACAAAAAATCATGTATGTCTTATAAAATATATTCACCCCACCCAGTATTGTAATCAAAACTTACCAGAAAGCATGTAGTCCTTGGCTCAGACAGTGTAGTAGTGTGGGCTCAATAGCATCTCATTAGTGTGCAAGATCTTGAGAATCAGCTGTACATGTGATGGAAGAGTGCACTGCGCATGTGATGGAAGAATACACTGTGCATGCAGAGGGTTGGAATTCCATTGAATTGGGGATAGTTTAACCAAAATATGCCACAACCTAGAATTGCCTTGTCTGTACCACAAAAAAGGTTCACTGTTATAAGCTAACTTTTTTTGATGAATTTAAGCAACATTCCCCAAATTCCAGGGCATAACTTCCCATGGAAAATGTCCGGAAATTTCCCGGAAAGTTTCCGACCCATTGCAACCCTACCCGTAACTAATGCTTCTCGTGACTTTAAGAAAGGAGCTTGTAAGATGTTGGACTTATCTGTTATAGTTACCTAGAATAGGACGCTATGAAAGGAAATGGTAATTCTCTAGCAACATACATCCTGTAGCAACAAGGCTGGAGACAAACTTAAACAGAGAAGCTAAACCGTTGTTTTGTTCAATGGCTAACCATTGGTGTCTCCAATTATGTAAAGTAAACTTATGATAATAAGTTATAGTTCTTAGTTCTAACTCCCTGATTACAATTCTAGTTCCAGTTCCATCTCTGCTTCTTGCTTTAGGTCTAATTCTAACCCTGACTCCTTGTGTTCTGTCCTCTCCCGTCCAGCCGGCGGTCAATCTGATGGACACATCCTCGTCCACCCCGGGCAGTGCTGGCATGCTGGACCGCTCCCGCATGGCGCTGTGTACATTCACCTTCCTCTTCCTCTCCCTCAATCCCCTGGCTGCCATGCTGTGTGGAGGGATGGGCTCCAGCACAACCGCTAACAACCACATAGTGCATCCTGGGACAGGCAGGAACATGCTGGGCCTAGACAACGCAGGTATGGAGGGAAAGAGGGAGGGTGGCGGAGGTGTGTATCTGTGTCTTACTCCTAGTGAGCTCTAATACTCCCATGTGCATTTTCTTGTAAGTCCATCTCTTCTTTGTCTGTGCGTGTGTTTGCGTGCGTGTCTCCAAAACTCATTATGTGTTGTTGTGTGTCCAAAAGTCATCCTCTCTCTGTGTTCTCCTCCTAGCTGACTCGTGGGGCTGGATGGACTGGGTGCTACCCACTCTGTTGGTGTGGCTGCTGAATGGTGTGCTGGTGGCTGGGGTTCTGGTCAGAGTGTTGGTCTATGGAGAGCCAGTCACCAGGCCCCACTCTGGATCCTCCGTGCTGTTCTGGAGGCACCGCAAGCAGGCAGACCTCGACCTGGCACGGGTGAGAATATGGAGAATGTGATTTCGTCAAAATGGCATCCTATTCCCTATATAGTGCACTACCTTCCAAAGTAGTGGACTATGTAGGGAATAGGGTGTACGGTGTTCACTCACTGCTGTACAGTGGTTCTTCCTTTAAAAGTTACAAGCTTATGCTGCGACCGTTAGTGCTAGATGGTGGCATTCTGTCATTGCACCACACTATCACAAGGGGGAGTTAGAACGCTGATCTATCGATAGTCTAAACTGTGGCACAAATTGACTGTCCTTTGGTAAATTAATGGAAGCGTTTTTAGTCTGAGAGTCTCCTCTGGCACTAGAGTCCTGCATCAGGCAACAACAAAAAAACTGTCAGTGTGCCTGGAGTTAAGAGAGAACTTGGGTAAATGGGGGAATTACACTTGACATGTGGACTTTCCCAAAAATAGGCACGGTGGGCTTTTGGTTTCTCTCACTCTAAAAACAAATAACTAATTCTAAATAACAAAACTGGCTTTATTTACAAATTATTAAGAATGTCTCACCCCGTGTTCAATAATGGCCTTTTTCCCTTTATTCAGATTACAACCGCTCACTTGCAGTTTTTTAAAAAGGAAATTATCTCCAAAATATCGTTATATTGTGGTTAAACTCAAATATTCTAATATACTAATTGATAAAAACATTTTTTTATTGGAACCTTTATGAAGTGGAAGGGGGAAAGTAAGGAACTTGTCTGTCGGACCTGCATTAAAGACCAAATTGGTTAAAGAAAATTGTGATAAATAAATAAAAATATATACCAGTTTCATTTAAGGACCAAAGAAATTACAGCTGTGCCATATAGATTGCAAAATAGTTGGGAAAAGATAAACAGTTTTTTTTAATGGTAACTGTTAACAAAAAAAAAAGACATTGCGACCAAAGAGAACAGATGAAATGGACATAGTTTTCATCAAACCAGCTTCTTTCAATGGTGCAACACGTTCCAGGGTTAGGACTGTAACCACCAGAGGACTTGAAAACAATGTTTCCATAACCTACTGCAGGACTAAAACCTAAGGGTTTAACCTTCTGAATGAATGATTATATTGAAGATGGAAGCCGCTTCTTAATGAGTACCGAGAGCCCATCTGTTATCCGACGATTATTATTATTGTTACTATTAACCCTGCATTATAATTATATAAAAGCCCCTTAGATAGTAGATAACATGTTTTCCAACACTTGTTTTTCACAAGGGCTATTAGCAGGACAATAGACATGGTGTGGTCCCAAAAACACCTCTCTGACATAGGGTCCAGCATATCACTTGATGTCATTGAATGTCTTGCCAGCTTTGATCCATGCCTGGGCCTGCAGTATGCAAAGTTGTTTGTTTGTCAGACGAATCATTGGGTCGAAACTACAGAACAGTACAAAACAAGAGAACACACATGGTTAATGTTCTGAGAAAGAAAAAATAAATAAATATATATAGTGTCTTACAGAGCCTTTCCGTAAGTTCACTCAAGTTTCTTCAACTGTCTTCTGACTGTGATTAGAGCGATGTTGATGTTGTGCGACGATGCCAGCAAATTCCAGATTGCCTTTGCCGATCGCTCATCATCTTCAACCATCAGTGAGTCGATGGCTTGAATAGTCTTGCTGGAAATGGAATACAATGTAAAAATGTGCAGCATACAGTAGACCAACAGTCAATTTATTTAAGCATTATTTTTAGCATTATTAGGCCTACTTTACAGTATTGTAGCCTACTGTACCTGTTCATTTTCCTGGGCTTTCGTGTTCGGCGTATCACCGGCAAATAGCACTGTCCGTGACCATAATCCCCAAGTCAAACAGTATTTTACCGTCATGTTTAATTATTCAAGACTCCTTTCTCTTCTCTGTGCTGGAGCTCTTTTAAGCCGTCCACCCTTGATGGGCTATCAGCAGGACAACAGACTGCGTTGTTTTCTAACCTCATCTGGATGGATCCATAATGAATTACTATGTGAATAAATATCACTGAATGACAGAAATATTGGAATAAAGTAGACTAATGAAGGCAACAAATTGTTGCTTACTGGAACCCCCAAAGTCATCCAATTGTTATAATAGGATTTGAAGCAGTAGCCTACCTGCGTGTGGTCAACTATTTCAGCACCGTTTTGCGCTCCTCTGAGACAAGCATGGGGACTGGACTTGATAAATCAATGAGATTTTTATTTTCACTGAATCTCTGTTTGGGTATTGGTTAGCCTGCAATTAAGGTGTGGAAATGTTAGGATTATTTTGCTCTTCACTCGCAATCACTTAGTAGCCTACTCCCGACCGGTCACGCTGTACAGTGCCACGGAAACCGTTTTTCTTGGAATAGAAACACCATAATATTAATCAAATTAATTAAGATACATTTCTTATTCAATCCCATGTACTATGTTCTTACAAAAAAGGTTTTAAATTCTCTAGTAATGCCAATATTAAAAACAGTCAAATGCTTCTCAAAGATGCCCTCTGGTGGTCAAACTAGCACTAACTAGCATATATGGCAACAATGGCTGACACTTAAATAACGTGCCATAGAATTCTGCCGCATCCCGCAAGCTGTCCTGCAGTACAACGCAACTTTTAAGAAGAACCACTGTATAATGTAGATAGAAACGGGGCAATCCAAGAGGTTGCAATAAAATGAATATCAAAACATAGTTTACTTTGCCCTATGTCATTATAAATTACACAGAATGAATCATTAGATTGTAGAGAACAATTGTAGAGAACAACTTGCATTTGACACTGACGAAAATACAACGTTCATTTGCTGTGACCGTTTAGACCGCACATCTGTAGGTTGTATCTCTTCCAAATTTGGTGTTGTGAGGTGTCTCCACTGGTTGGACCAGTCAAAATTCATTGGATACCTTTGTCATTTTCACCTCCAGATCCTTGGCTTTCATTGCCTATAACTATGATCAATCTACATTGAGGGGCTGTTTCTAAGGCGATTTTTAAAGGGAGAAGACTCAGAAATACACAATGAAAACAGGAACAGATTGTCTTCGTGGAGGGTGGATATTGAAATTCAGTCTTTTAGCTTTGTAAATAAATATATATTTAGGCCCCATTTTAGTTTTGTATTCAGCGGATTTCATTTAGAAAACGCCGATGTCAGTTGACGTTTGAAGTTAGCGCCGCGGAGCAGCGCCACAGAGTTCTATTGAGCAGTGACCGCTTTATGCCTGTGATGACATTCCATTCACTCTAAACATGCGAAATTCTCAGAGTAAATTGTCAGAAACCTTTTGAAACATATGTAACCGAAATTGGGTTTGGAATATTGTTTTTCTGACAATTTTCTATTGGATGGACATATTTCTATAAACCTTGAATTAATTATGCAGTCAACACACACACACACACACACACACACACACACACACACACACACACACACACACCCATCCCCGCCACACTCTCACCCCCCCCCTCTCCCTCCCTCAATAGGGAGACTTTGCCCAGGCCAGTCAGAACCTATGGACCTGCCTCAAGGCCCTGGGTCGCCCCTTACCCACCTCTCAGTTGGACCTGGCCTGTTCTGCCCTGTGGGCCCTGCTCCGCCTCTGCCTCCAGCGGCTAGGGGTGGGTCGCTGGTTGGCTGCCAGAGCCGGGGGGCTCCGCGCCAGGGGGCTCCGGGAGGATGCGTGCAAGAGCAGCCGCGACGCTGCCCTGGTCTACCACCGCCTGCACCAGCTGCACATGACCGGTAGGTGGAAACTGAACTTGGCCTGTGGCGTAAATGCTAAGGGTAGGGCTAACCTTGTCTACTCACTCTGAGACAATGTTACTAGCTAATTGATTGATATGATTTAAGTGTCATACACCTACCGGTACCCTGCCCACATGAGCTTACAAGACACTACAGAACAAAATAACATTGCTCGTTGCCAGTACAGCTACCATCTAGCCTCGCTACGCATCCGCGGCTACCATCTAGCCACGCTACGCAACCGCGGCTACCATCTAGCCACGCTACGCAACCGCGGCTACCATCTAGCCACGCTACGCAACCGCGACTACCATCTAGCCACGCTACGCAACCGCGACTACCATCTAGCCACGCTACGCAAACAGTACATTATGAACAAACTGAGCAATCTCAAATGTCCTGTCTGAAACAGAATTTAAGCCTCTCGTCCCGTAACCAGAATACCTCAGGGTTATCACCAACATGTCTCAGATCCTCATACAGAGGGCAATAAAACAAACACTAAGTGGATTTCGATTTAGATCACACAGTAGGTACATTCTCTCCTCTGCAGTACTACTGTCCAATACAGAGTTATCCACTAGCTCCCTACTCCTACACACTTTATGTAGACCTGAGAGGAATGGATACGTGTTTTCAGGAGTCTTTGTCTGAAAAACCTGTGTTTTCTGTGTTTGGCTAAACAAACTGTCCATAATCAACGTGTGGGTGTGTGCGTGCAGGTAAGCTGGGCGGTAGCCACCTGTCTGCGGTTCACATGGCTCTGAGTGCTGTAAACCTGGCAGAGTGTTCAGGCTCCTGCCTCCCCGTGGCCACGCTAGGAGAGGTCTACGTTTCCGCAGCCCTACGAGTCAAAGCCAGCCTACCCAGACTCCTTCACTTCTCCTCCGTGAGTCACCGAGTTAGGTTACCAAGTGGTGTGTGTGTGTTTGTGATAGGGGGAGATGGAGAGACTGACTGGCTATAATGTGTGTGTCTGTCTCTGTGTCTCTACCTCTGTACTCACTCCTGGTTCTCCATGTCTCTCTCCATCCCCAGCGTGTGTTCCTGAGCAGTGCCCGCCAGGCGTGTCTCTCCTCCAGTGGCAGTGTCCCCCCGGCCATGCAGTGGCTCTGTCACCCTCTGGGCCACCGCTTCTTTGTGGACGGGGACTGGGCCGTCCGCAGCACCCCCAAAGATAGCATCTACAGCCAGGCAGGGAACACAGGTCAGTACAGTAGACACACCTGCTGCACTGTCGGAACTAGAAGCACAAGCATTTCACTACACCCGCAACAACATCTGCTAAACACGTGGATGTGACCAATCCGATTTGATTTGACCACCCCACACACTGTCTGCGTCCCAAATGGCACCTTATTCCCTGGTATATTAGTGTACTACTATTGACCAGAGCCTCTCAGAAGAATGAGCATTGAGAGGCTCTACAGGTGGACAGCTTGTGTCTTTATGAAAGGAAACTCCTGTCATGGAAACTGATTATGATGAAAGCAATATGGGCAACACATATTTTCATTGTCTAAATTGGTTGCCATGACTATGCTAACCCTAATTCTTCTCTCTCTGTCTGTCTCCATAGTGGACCCTCTGGCCCAGGTGACCCAGGCCTTCAGGGAACACCTGTTGGAGAAGGCTCTGTACTGTGTGGCCCAGCCCCGGGGGGAGAAGAGCCCCAGTGATGGAGAGGGGTAGGTGCAACACACAGCCAAATAGTGTTCTCAGGTTATCTGCAGAAGTCTTAAAAATTGCCCTTATCAATCCCACAGAATTTTAGCTAGTGGTGGCTAAAGTTAGCTGAAGTTTCTAGTGGCTGTAAAAAAACATTTAAAAAGACCCATAGACTACTTTCAGGGTGTGGAGAACCATCTAACATTGAGTTGTAAAATACAGAATGTTGACTTCATTTATTCATATTTTAGGCCTTATTTTGTCTTAAATTGTCTACAATCCCTTTTTGAACAAGCCTTTTACGTGTGTGTTCTCAGGGAGAACTAATAGTCTTTTAAATACTTTTAACTAACAACAGTTGAAGTCGGAACTTTACATACACCTTAGCGAAATACATTTAAACTCAGTTTTTCACAATTCCTGACATTTAATCCTAGTAAAAATTCCCTGTCTTAGGTCAGTTAGGATCACCACTTTATTTTAAGAATGTGAAATGTCAGAATAATAGGAGAGAAAATGATTTATTTCAGCTTTTATTTCATCACATTCCCAGTGGGTCAGAAGTTTACATACACTCAAATTGTATTTGGTAGCATTGCCTTTCAATTGTTTAACTTGGGTCAAACGTTTCGGGTAGCCTTCCACAAGCTTCCCACAATAAGTTGGGTGAATTTTGGCCCATTCCTCCTGACAGAGCTGGTGTAACTGAGTCTGTTTTTATTAATTTCTTTAACCTTTATTTAGCTTGGCAAGTCAGTTAAGAACAAATTCTTAGAAACAGTGGGTTAACTGCCTATTTCAGGGGCAGAACGACCAATTTTTTTATCTTGTCAGCTCTGGGATTTGATCGTGCAACCTTTCAGTTAATAGTCCAACGCTCTAACCACTAGGCTACCTGCCGCCCCTACCTGCCGCGGTTTGTAGGCCTCCTTGCGCGCACACGCCTTTTCAGTTCTGCCCTCAAATATTCTATAGGATTGAGGTCAGGGCTTTGTGATGGCCACTCCAATACCTTGAATTTGTTGTCCTTAAGCCATTTTGCCACAACTTTGGAAGTATGCTTGGGGTCATTGTCCGTTTGAAAGACCCATTTGCGACCAAGCTTTAACTTCCTGACTGATGTCTTGAGATGTTGCGTCAATATATCCACATAATTTTCCTCCATCATGATGCCATCTATTTTGTGAAGTGCACCAGTCCCTCCTGCAGCAAAGCACCCCCACAATATGATGCTGCCACGGTGCTTCACGGTTGGGATGGTGTTCTTTGGCTTGCAAGCCTCCACCTTTTTCCTCCAAACATAACAATGGTCATTATGGCCAAACAGTTCTATTTTTGTTTCATCAGACCAGAGGACATTTCTCCAAAAAGTATGATCTTTGTCCCCATGTGCAGTTGTAAACCGTAGTCTGGATTTTTTTATGGTGGTTTAGGAGCAGTGGCTTCTTCCTTGCTGAGCGGCCTTTCAGGTTATGTCAATATAGGACTCGTTTTACTGTGGATATAGATACTTTTGTACCTGTTTCCTCCAGCATCTTCACAAGGTCCTTTGCTGTTGTTCTGGGATTAATTTGCACTTTTCGCACCAAAGTACGTTCATCTCTAGGAGACAGAACGCGTCGCCTTCCTGAGCGGTATGAAGGCTGCGTGGTCCCATGGTGTTTATACTTGCGTACTATTGTTTGTACAGATGAACGTGGCACCTTCAGGTGTTTGGAAATTGCTCCCAAGGATGAACCAGACTTGTGGAGGTCTACAATTGTTTTCTGAGGCTGATTTCTTTTGATTTTCCCATGATGTCAAGCAAAGAGGCACTGAGTTTGAAGGTAGGTCTTGAAATACATCCACAAGTACACCTCCAATTGACTCAAATTATGTCAATTAGGCTATCAGAAGGTTCAAAAGCCATGACATCATTTTCTGGAATTTTCCAAGCTGTTTAAAGGCACAGTCATCTTAGTGTATGTAAACTTCTGACCCACTGGAATTGTGATACAGTGAATTATAAGTGAACTGATCTGTCTGTAAACAATTGTTGGAAAAATGACTTGTGTCATGCACAAAGTAGATGTCCTAACCGACTTGCCAAAACTATAGTTTGTTAACAAGAAATTTGTGGAGTGGTTGAAAAACGAGTTTTAATGACTCCAACCTAAGTGTATGTAAACTTACGACTTCAACTTTAAACTGTGTGTATTCCCCAGGGAGAACTAGTAGTCTTAAATACGTTTAACTAACTAAGCTGTGTGTATTCCCCAGGGAGAACTAGTAGTCTTAAATACGTTTAACTAACTAAGCTGTGTGTATTCCCCAGGGAGAACTAGTAGTCTTAAATACCTTTAACTAACTAAGCTGTGTGTATTCCCCAGGGAGAACTAGTAGTCTTAAATACGTTTAACTAACTAAGCTGTGTGTATTCCTCAGGGAAAACTAGTAGTCTTAAATACGTTTAACTAAGCTGTGTGTATTCCTCAGGGAGAACTAATAGTCTTAAATACGTTTAACTAAGCTGTGTGTATTCCCCAGGGAGAACTAGTAGTCTTAAATACTTTTAGCTAACTAAGCTGTGTGTATTCCTCAGGGAGAACTAATAGTCTTAAATACGTTTAACTAAGCTGTGTATATTCCCCAGGGAGAACTAGTAGTCTTAAATACCTTTAACTAACTAAGCTGTGTGTATTCCTCAGGGAGAACTAATAGTCTTAAATACGTTTAACTAAGCTGTGTGTATTCCTCAAGGAGAACTAATAGTCTTAAATACGTTTAACTAAGCTGTGTGTATTCCTCAGGGAGAACTAGTAGTCTTAAATATGTTTAACTAACTAAGCTGTGTGTATTCCTCAGGGAGAACTAATAGTCTTAAATACTTTTAACTAAGCTGTGTGTATTCCTCAGGGAGAACTAATAGTCTTAAATACTTTTAACTAACTAAGCTGTGTGTATTCCTCAGGGAGAACTAATAGTCTTAAATACTTTTAACTAACTAAGCTGTGTGTATTCCTCAGGGAGAACTAGTAGTCTTAAATACGTTTAACTAACTAAGCTGTGTGTAGTCCTCAGGGAGAACTAATAGTCTTAAATACGTTTAACTAAGCTGTGTGTATTCCTCAGGGAGAACTAGTAGTCTTAAATACGTTTAACTAAGCTGTGTGTATTCCTCAGGGAGAACTAATAGTCTTTTAAATATGTTTAACTAACTAAGCTGTGTGTGTATTCCTTAGGGAGTATGCAGATGCTCTGGAGTACCTTCAGCTGTTGACTAGTGCATCAGACGCCGCCGGAGCCAACACCCAGTCCTTCGCCATCGGATCCAACATGGCTACCGTCACTGGTATGACTCCTGGCCTTATATTTATATGTCTGTATGAGTGGTCCGAGTTTCACTTCTGCAGTTCAGGCACAATACTGGGTGTCTCTCAGTTAGGGTGTACATGACAGTGTATCTGTAGTCTAAAGTGGCTTCCTCTTATCTCCTTTCTTTCAGTCACACTGATCTTCAGTAACGTGGCTATCTTCTGACATTGCTTCCACTGATCCCTGTGTTGTCAGATCAGTGCAATCAAAGACAAGGAGAGGAAGCCACTCTAGACTATTGAGATGCCCCCTCAGATAGCCTCGCTCGTTTCAGCACCTCTCCCTCTCTCGCTCATTTTCTCTGAGAGGAGATGGGAGGTTAAAAGGCGTTGTCCTTTGCAGCGTTCCATCTACCAGTCCTGTCAAGCCTCTAATCATCTTGAAGAAGTAGCTAGAGAAGGAAGAGCTTTTGAAAGGAGACTTTCTTGGCATGGTGTTAGATTACCCAGTCAGCATAGCTGTCTCTGTGTGTGAGTGTGCATTTGATTGAATGTGATTTATTAGGATCCCCGTTAGTCGACGCCAATAGGAGCTATTCTTACTGGGGTACGACATATAACCAAAAATACATTACAGACAAAAGACTTTACATTTTAAACTGTGTGTGTGTGTGTGTGCGTGCGTGCGCATCTATCAGTTACACATACGTCAGTACATACACACAACAAGTAGGTCACATGGGGGAGAGCCGTTTTTTTATTTCACCTTTATTTAACCAGAAAGGCCAGTTGAGAACAAGTTCTCATTTACAACTGCGACCTGGCCAAGATAAAGCAAAGCAGTGCGACACAAACAACAACACAGAGTAACACATGGAATAAACAAGCGTACAGTCAATAACACAATAGAAGCAAATTAAGACTGGAGTGATAGATGAGCAGATTATGATGTGCAAGTAGAAATACTTGCACATCATAATGAGGTGTTGGCTTTGGGGATGACCAGTGAGATATACCTGCTGGAGCGCGTGCTACGGGTGGGTGTTGTTATCGTGGCCAGTGAGCTGAGATATGGCGGCGCTTTACCTAGCAAAGACTTTTATAGATGACCTGGAGCCAGTGGGTCTGGCGACGAATATGTAGCGAGGGCCAGCCGACTAGAGCATACAGATCGCAGTGGTGGGTGGAACCTACACTGTTACACATGCACTCATGGCTCTGTATAATACTGTATGTTTCCTAGAATTTGTCTTGGACCTGGGGACTGTTAAAAGACCCCTGGTATCATGTCTGGTGGGGTAAGTGTGTGTGTCTGTCAGTGCGGTGTCTAAGTTGACTATGCAAACAATTTGGAATTTCCAACACATTCATATTTATTATAAAAACTCTTAGCCAAGAGAGACTGGCGGACAGACGTCTCCCCATCTTTACAACCATTGAATCTATATGTTTTGACCCTGATAGTTTACAATCTAAGGTAACACCAAGTAATTTAGTCTCCTCAACTTGTTCAGCAGCCACACCATTCATTACCAGATTCAGCTGAGGTCTAGAACTTCGGTAATGATTTGTACCAAATACAATGCTCTTAGTTTAAGAGACCACTTTATTATTGGCCACCCATTCCAAAATTGACTGCAACTCTGTTAAAAGTTTCAGTGACTTCATTAGCTGTGGTTTCTGATGCGTATATGGTTGAATCATCAGCATACATGGACACACATGCTTTGTTTAATGCCAGTGGCAGGTCATTGGTAAAAATAGAAAAGAGTAGAGGGCCTAGAGAGCTGCCCTGCGGTACACCACACTTTACATGTTTTACATTCTAGAAGCTTCCATTAAAGAAAACACTCTGAGTTCTATTAGAGATGTAGCTCTGAATTCATGATATGGCAGAGGGTGAAAAGCCATAACACATACATTTTCTCAACAGGTTATGGTTAATAATATCGAAGGCTGTACTGAAATCTAACAGTAGAGCTCCCACAATCTTCTTCTTATATATTTCTTTCAACCAATCATCAGTCATTTGTGTCAGTGGAGTACGTTTTGAGTGCCATTCTCTATAAGCATGCTGAAAGTCTGTTGTTAATTTGTTTATTTGGTCAAACGCAATTTTTTCCAACAGTTTGCTAAGTGCTGGCAGGAAGCTGATAGGTCTGCTGTTAGAAGCAGTAAAGGCCGCTTTACCACTCTTGGGTAGCGGAATGACTTTGGCTTCCCTCCAGGCCTGAGGACAAAGACTTTCCTCTAGGCTCAGAGTAAAGATATGACAGATAGGAGTGGCTATAGAGTCAGCTACCATCTTCAGTAGCTTTCCATTTGTATTTTTTATTTAACCTTTATTTAACTAGGCAAGTCAGTTAAGAACAAATTCTTATTTACAATGACAGCCTACCATCTAAGTTGTCAATGCCAAGAGGTTTGACATTATTGATCAATGACAATCATTTTCCCACCTCTCCCACACTAACTTTACAAAATTCAAACTTACAATGCTTTTCTTTCAGTATTGTTTTTTTTATGCATGAGTTCGATGGCTCACTATTCGTTGTTGGCATTTCCTGCCTAAGTTTGCCCACTTTGCCAATGAAGTAATCATTAAAATAATTGGCAACATCAAATGGTTTTGTGATGAATCAGCCATCTGATTTGATGAAAGCTGTTTTGGCCCAATGTTAAGCATAGGAGGTCTTCTCCCTTGGAGAGATGTGGCTATCAGTATAGCTGCAGTATTAGCAGGTTGTGACCATGCCAGAGGGGGAACAGATTGAAACTCAGGTCGTCATCACCAGCTGGATTTGATCATGTGTGAAACGGAGAGAGATAAAGAAAGGGATAGTGTCTGTGTTTCAGCATGTCTGGATAGTCCCAAATAGATGGTTTGTAGATTGATGTTCTAAAACTGTCAACATCATGTCAACTAACTATCCTCTAACCTTCAACCTACATTTAAAACTAAACTCTTCCCTAATATTAACCCTAGGCCTCAACCAAAACGTAACCCTTGCCCTTACCCTAAACCTAACCCCAGCAAGCTGTTGTGTATCAACAGAGTTACAGTTGATATCTCTAGATCAGCTATAGGAACTATCCAAATAATAACCTGTCTCTGTGTGTATTTTATTTGACATCTGTCTGTCTGTGTCTGTAAACCTTATCTGGGACCTCCAGGCTGTGACCTTCATTCCAAATGGTGGTCGTCGGTTGCCGTGGTGATCATTAACTGGCTCCAAGGAGACGACGCAGCGGCCGAGAGACTGTACCCCGCCGCCGAGCACCTGCCCCGTAGTCTACAGACTGCAGAGTGAGTGTACACACACACACACACACACACACACACACACACACACACACACACACACACAGCCGAGGGACTGTACCCCGCCGCCGAGCACCTGCCCCGTAGTCTACAGACTGCAGAGTGAGTGTACACACACACACACACACACAGCCGAGGGACTGTACCTCGCTGCCGAGCACCTGCCCCGTAGCCTACAAATCAAATCAAATCAAATTTATTTATATAGCCCTTCGTATATCAGCTGAAATCTCAAAGTGCTGTACAGAAACCCAGCCTAAAACCCCAAACAGCAAGCAATGCATGTGAAAGAGGCACGGTGGCTAGGAAAAACTCCCTAGGAAAAACTCCCTAGAAAGGCCAAAAACCTAGGAAGAAACCTAGAGAGGAACCAGGCTATGAGGGGTGGCCAGTCCTCTTCTGGCTGTGCCGGGTGGATATTATAACAGAACATGGTCAAGATGTTAAAATGTTCATAAATGACCAGCATGGTAAAATAATAATAATCATTGTAGTTGTCGAGGGTGCAACAAGCACGTCCGGTGAACAGGTCAGGGTTCCGTAGCCGCAGGCAGAACAGTTGAAACTGGAGCAGCAGCATGGCCAGGTGGACTGGGGACAGCAAGGAGTCATCATGCCAGGTAGTCCCGAGGCATGGTCCTAGGGCTCAGGTCCTCCGAGAGAAAGAAAGAAAGAGAGAAAGAGAGAATTAGAGAGAGCATATTTAAATTCACACAGGACACCGGATAAGACGAGAATACTCCAGATGAAACAGACTGACCCTAGCCCCCCGGCACATAAACTACTGCAGCATAAATACTGGAGGCTGAGACAGGAGGGATCAGAAGACACTGTGGCCCCATCCGATGATACCCCCGGACAGGGCCAAACAGGAAGGATATAACCCCACCCACTTTGCCAAAGCACAGCCCCCACACCACTAGAGGGATGTCTACAACCACCAACTTACCGTCCGAAGACAAGGCCGAGTATAGCCCACAAAAATCTCCGCCATGGCATAACCCAACCCAGACTGCAGAGTGAGTGTGTACACACACACACACACACACACACACACACACACACACACACACAGCCGAGGGACTGTACCTCGCCGCCGAGCACCTGCCCCGTAGTCTACAGACTGCAGAGTGAGTGTACACACACACACACATACACACACACACACACACACACACACACACACACACACACACACACAGCCGAGAGACTGTACCAAGCTGTAGTAGAACATGCCAGAGTGACATACAGACATCCCCCCCACACACACACACTTCCCCAGTTCTTCTCCACCACCTTTCTGAAAGGGTTTTTCATGTGTCCTCAGGAGTCCGTTGCCCAGGGCGTGTTTGAACACGTTTCGAGCGGTGCGAGCCATGCTGACCAAACCAGAGAACTGTCAGCTGAGTCTGAGCCACAGTGAGAAGGCCAGCGGTCTGCTGAGAGACAGCCTCAACCTGGGACCACACTGTCACAGCAGCAGCCTAGACAAGGTACACTCACACACTCACGCACGCACGCACGCGCCCACACACACGCACACACGCACACACTCACACACACCCGCACGCACGCACACAGCAGCTATGGCCAGAGCTGTGGTGCATTGTAGTTGCATTGCATGTGTCTCTCAGCTGGGTGCAATGTTCCTGCAGTGCAAGACAGAGCTGGGCCCCATACAGCACAATGTTCCTGCAGTGCAAGACAGAGCTGGGCCCCATACAGCACAATGTTCCTGCAGTGCAAGACAGAGCTGGGCCCCATACAGCACAATGTTCCTGCAGTGCAAGACAGAGCTGGGCCCCATACAGCACAATGTTCCTGCAGTGCAAGACAGAGCTGGGCCCCATACAGCACAATGGACAGGAGACATCAATACACCCCGACACACTGTTACTGCCTTTCAAACTAATGTCACTTTCAATACGCACACCATAAGGTTTGCTTCTCTGTCTCTCTGTCTTTCTCTCTCGGTCTCTCTGTCTCTCTCTGTCTCTGTCTGTCTCTCTCCCCAGGTGGTCCAGTTGCTGCTGTGTGACCTGCTGCTGGTGATGCGGACCAACGTGTGGCGTCTGCAGCAGAGCTCCAGTCCCGGGGGTCTCTCCATGCAGGCCTCCCCGGCCGAGCTACACGGCTTCCAGCAGGACCTCTCCTCCCTCAGGAAGCTGGCCCAGAGCTTCAGGCCCGCCATGCGCAGGGTAGGACGTGCAGGAAGACATACACATGTAGACACGGGCACATACATGTATATGGACACAGGTAGATAGAGGTAGATTTCTGACTTATCACTCATCAAACACTTTTCTCTCTCCTCTCCTCACTCTCTCCCTCAGTTGTTTCTTCATGAGGCAACCGCCAGGCTGATGGCTGGGGCCAGTCCCACGCGAACACATCAGCTCCTGGACCGTTCGCTCAGACGCAGAGCCACCCCCGGAGCCAAGACGGGTAACTGCAGAGAGGGTTTTTTTGTAGTTTGCGTGTGTGAGAAAGGTTGGAAGTTCTGTGGGTTTTGTGTGCCCTTTTTCAAGCCTTTAATAATGAGGCAGAAAGGGACACGGATGCGATATGAGTGTTGTTATCTGTGTAGTATCCCTCTCTGTGTCCCCCACAACTCACGTTTGTGTGTGTGCGTGCGTGCGTGCGTGTGTGCGTGTGTGTGCGTGCGTGTGTGTGTGATTCTACAGAGGAGTGTGAGATGCGTCCTGGCCAGAGGGAGCAGGCTGAGGCGGTGATGTTGGCGTGTCGCTACCTGCCCCCCTCCTTCCTGTCGGCACCGGGCCAGCGGGTGGGCATGCTGGCGGATGCAGCCCGGACATTGGAGAAGCTGGGGGACAAGCGCACCCTCCATGACTGCCAGCAGATGATCATTAAGCTGGGCAGCGGCACCACTGTCACCTCTGCCTAGACTATACAGAGCGAGGCAGAGAGACCAGCCCCCCCCCCACACACACACATGGATGAAGGAGGTTTTTGGCATTTGGCCTGCAGCTGACGAACAGACATACAGACAGTCTAACTAGACATTGAGAATCATATCAGGCGTACAGACAGACGAATAAACACACCTGACAGTTACCTGCCATTAGTTTCAAATCACCTGTCAGTAGACAGCTCTCAGAGTGACAGTTTAGCAGGGGAGGACTTCACCCCAGTAAGGTGTTGCTATTGACATTGTTGACATGATCTGTCATGTAAGCTAGTCATCATCCACCAGGATATATAGGTTCACATTTCTGTTTCTTTTCTATTCCCCTGCATGAAATGCACTGTAGTGGCGGAGTGTGTCCACTGGGTGGGGTTCTGGCGCCGTCTGCAGGACTGTGAAGGTGTGATGGCTGGGAGTGTGTGTGTGTGTGTGTGCGAGAGAAGGGGAAAGGTTTTTACCTGCAGTTATACACTACTAGCCCCATGTTTTGATTGGACGATGCACCTTACAAAGCGAAGCACTCTTGTGATTGGTGTGTTTAGAGAGTGGCTGTCTCTGATTGGCTGCGGTGGGAGGAGCAAACTGCGTTGGGACAGACTGGTCTTTTTGAGGAGCACAACATTTCAGAAAAAAATAGAAATATATCGTGTAGAGCAGACGGGTTTCTCTATCATGTTGAAAAGAGGACCATGACAGATCTATACATTGTTTCTATCTGCGATGGTCTGAAATGTTGCATCTCTGTCACATCTTTTAATCTGCACTGGCCCAGAGGGGCTGTATTTGAGGAGTTCTGTAATATTGTGGCTTTTCCTTTTCATATTATTTTCTTTGTTGCTGTGTATATATTTTACAGTGTATTTATAATCTGTCTGAGATTTGTTCTGTTGATCAGTATTTCCATTGTCCGGGTGATCATTATTACTTTCCACCCTCATTGTGTAGCATAGGCAGAGGCTTGGGGTCCAATGGGGAGTATGGATGCGTCCCAAATGGCACCCTATTCTCTATATAGTGCACTACTTCCTATGGACCCTAGTCAAAAGTAGTGCACCACAAAAGGGAATAGGGTGCCATTTGGTATGTGTTACTTACCAACTATGGCAACAAACATAGGTTAAGTGTATCAAAAAAGGGGACAGTGTCCATGTGCTTTTGTGGCAAAGGAGGGTCAAAGACCATTCAATATTGTCATCAGACTCATGTGAGCGTTTGCACTATTGCGCAAGGTGTGTGCTGCCATTATGATGATATCAGAAAGAGTTGGAGGTGTTGAGTCCTCGAGCGATAGGCTCCAGTCTAGGGTTGAGCAGCCGGGCTACCCATAACAGAACATTGACTTTAATGGGAATGTCCATTCTAGTAATTATATTTCTATCGTGGTGACCCCCCCCCCCCTCCCCAAAGTCACTCCGTTCAAGACCAATAGCTTACAAATGAGTCTCATCTAGTATTTCTAGATCTCATGATTTAATATACTCTTGTTAATATTATCTCTTCTTCAAAAGAAGGCCTGTAGCGAGGCTGCCACACCCTCCTGTAGTCAGGCCTCTGGGTCCTGTTCATTAGGCCCCAAATGGAAGAAAATGGGTTGTTCTTGTCCAATAAGAAACTGTAATTTTTGTTTTCCGTTGCAAAACGTTTTTAAAACGTGTGCTCCTTTTGAACAGGACCCATATGTTAAAAAGAGAGAGTGAAAGAGTTGTGTGTATGTGTACAACCCTGTTCCAGAACCACAGTTGTTGTTTTCAGAAGACTGTAAAACCCGTTTTGGTTCTTTAGCATGCTTTTGTTGTTTATCCCAGGACATGCTAGTTTGTAATGGTGTATCATTGTAAATGACTGACTGAGGGACACTGGACTGATGATTCCTTCCCAGTGTGTTGGGTCAGTCTGTGGTGTGACTGTTAAATCATCACAACCACATCTCAACATGTAGTGTTATTATGTTTCTTAATCAACATATTCTTTCCTTCCCTGGCTTTCTACTTCTTTGCTCATTGGTTTATTCCTGGATATGTAAATAAAAATACAATTTTGTAACGAAATGCCTCGGGGTCTCTTGTGGTGCTTTGATGGGGGGGGAGAGAGGGGGGGGAGAGAAACTGAAACTATTGAACTGTTGCTAGCCCTAATCCCTGATCCTACAAGAAAATCCTGATGTGCCCTTGAGCAAGGCACTTAACCCTAATTGCTCCAGGGTCACTGTTGATAATGGCAGATCCTGGCTGTGACCCCACTCTCCGAGGGTGTCTCAGGGAGCCAGACCCTGGCTGTGACCCCACTCTCCGAGGGTGTCTTAGGGAGCCAGACCCTGGCTGTGACCCCACTCTCCGAGGGTGTCTCAGGGAGCCAGACCCTGGCTGTGACCCCACTCTCCGAGGGTGTCTCAGGGAGCCAGACCCTGGCTGTGACCCTACTCTCCGAGGGTGTCTCAGGGAGCCAGATCCTGGCTGTGACCCCACTCTCCGAGGGTGTCTTAGGGAGCCAGATCCTGGCTGTGACCCCACTCTCCGAGGGTGTCTTAGGGAGCCAGACCCTGGCTGTGACCCCACTCTCCGAGGGTGTCTTAGGGAGCCAGATCCTGGCTGTGACCCCACTCTCCGAGGGTGTCTTAGGGAGCCAGACCCTGGCTGTGACCCCACTCTCCGAGGGTGTCTCAGGGAGCCAGACCCTGGCTGTGACCCTACTCTCCGAGGGTGTCTCAGGGAGAGTTGGATATGCAAAAAACACATTTTATTTTACCTTTATTTAAATAGGCAAATCAGTTAAGAACAAATTCTTATTTCCAGTGAAGGCCTAAGAACAGTGGGTTAACTGCCTGGGTTAATTCACACACGCGTATTATTACACACTTGTATATGTGTGAAATAGGACAAATATAAGCACCTGCCAAATAAATGTTATTATAAAAATGTCAAAATGAAAACTAATCATGAAAAACAATTTAGTAAACTGAAATAAAATTATTAACAAACCCGTTTGAAACCATAGTTTCAGTATAGTTCTATCTTTGGCTCCAAAACGAACTAAATAAAATAAAAAACATAATGAAAATGTTTTTAAATGTTTTCTGGCAAAAGTCCAGGGTTTTGGGGTTACGCTGCTGAATCTGGTGGGTAAATGCGTCCAGGAGATGGCGATGTTGTGCATTGCTGTCACCATACTAGAGTATGTGACTGCAGCTGGAGCAGAGCTGGAGCAGAGCTGGAGCTAGAGCTGGAGTGGAGCTGGAGCTGAGCTGGAGCGGAGCTCGCACAATTTGACTGGAGTGTGGCTCGAGATTCCCAAAGGCTGGGGCGTCCAATTTTGCTCCAGTACCGCTCCACAAGCGCTCACTTTACGAGCTCAGTGCATGCCTGGCCCAGCATGCATTTGTAGTCTACTTGTGTGCTGCTACAGCCCCTTGCTTTAGCTACTGTCATGGAGTTTACTAAATATGTTCATGATGGTCATGATGGTGTACTTATGTGCACATGCTAGCAGAAAGGAACGAGGTGGGTAGATAACTGTCATTGTAGCTTAGTATTTATAAACACAAAATCAGATCTCTTATACGTTTCGTTCATTTTGATTTTGGCCCTGGCATATTCCCATGTTCAAGGAGCTTTCGGTTTTGATTTGTTTATTTTGCCTAAAAAAACGTTAGGCCTGCCTATAGACAAATAAAAAAACAACTCTGCATCTCTGCCCAACCTGGCAAGAGTGGCCAAAAGGTGTTTAGCATCCCCAGTGGCTCTGCAAGTTTAGAGAGGGTATTCTCCGCTGCTGGCCTGCTCTCCAGAAACCGTCACACGAGCCTGAAGCCACAGACTGGCAAAACTCATGTTTCTAAAAATGAATTCAAAGGCATTAATTAGTCATTTTTCATTTAATTTGTATTTCATTCTAAGTAAGTCACAGCCTATATGCGCAATTTATAGACTATAATGATTTAATACAACCAAAAGTTGTTTAAATACTGAGCGCTTTATGTCCCTACCAGCCGAGTGTCACACTCACACATGCTTCACTATGTATTTCTTTGTAGGCTATAACCTTGAAATAATTGAAATAACATAGACTAAATAATTCATTTTTGCTCCTTGTCTCACTGCTGACCTATTTAGAGTGTTTATATTCTGTTTAATAAGAAATGTGGCCTATTTGAAATTATGTGCTTCTTACATTCACCTTTTTATGTTTATTCAAATACTTTTCATTCAAATCCATATGGTTTGGTTTCAATACTTCAAAACCAATTGGTAGGTCCAGGTATTCACAAAAATAGATGGGTGTTGGTTGATTGGAGTGGATTTGGAGCGGCAGTGTTTTTCACCCTCGGGGGCACATAGCAGTGTTTAGCAGAGGGTGGGAAAGGACCTGGAGCACAGAGCGGTGGACAAGCACCACTCCATAAGAGAGCGATGAACAGGTCTTCCAACCACAACTCTGCTCACAGGCTCTGCATCACACTAACACAAAACTAGTGAAAGTTTTACAGCAGTATGCTGTCAATTGTGGTGCTTTGTGGGAACATTGTGTGTGTGTGTGTGTGTGTGTGTGTGTGTGGGGGGGGGGGGGGGTGTAATTGCTGTATATGGCATTTTTGGAGCGTTGAAAACATTTTGACCACTAATGGTATTGTTGTTTCTGTCTCATTAACATAGTTTGATGAGTGTCTTATAGGAGGTGTCACGTCCTGACCAGTAAAGAGGTTACTTGTTATTATAGTTTGGTCAGGACGTGGCAGGGGGTACTTGTTTTATATGGTTTTGAGTGTGTGTTTATGTAGAGGGGTGTTTGATTTATGTATTCCGGGGTTTTGGTCATTGTTCTATGTTTGTATATTTCTATGTCTATTCTAGGGTGTTTAGATCTTTGTTTAGGTAATTGGGATTGGGGCCTTCAATTGGAGGCAGCTGTTTATTGTTGCCTCTGATTGAAGGTCCTATAATTAGGAGTATGTTTGTTTTGGGAATTGTGGGAGGTTGTTCTTTGCACTGCTGTGGTTAGCATGCAAGACTGTTTGTGCGGTTGTTTATTGTTTTGTTTATTTAAGTGTTAAAAAAAAACACAAAAACATAAAAAGTGAAAATGAGCACTCAACCTGCTGCGCCTTGGTCCAATTACTACGACGAACGTGACAGGAGGATATATTAAGAGTGCTGTACCAATTTAACTGGTATGTGGTAGTAATGCCCCATCAATTTAAAATAGGGTAAGCAAGTCTTAAACCTTTAATGCTTGAGCATTTTTCCATGTCTTTTTTTTTTCATCTGTTTTGCCCTGTAGTGGCTGTCAGTTTGGAAAGACATGCTCCTGAACTTTGGCGATTACTATGTATTTTTTAAATGTCCCGCTTTGGGCTGGATGTGTCAATGTGTAGTTCATACATGCAGAATTAGTCTTACCTCAATTAGCCACCGAATCCCTAGTTTGAAAGCAACTTTTTTTCCTAGAACTGTGCTGCACCATTTTCCCTACATTTCCCCCGCGTAGGCCAGCCCCCTAGCAATAAAACACTGTGAAATACAAACCCCATCTCCCCTCAATGAATTTCATTCATTCATCCAGTCAATTATTCACGCATTCATCATTCCATGGTATTATACTGTGTCATTACACAGTACTTGCTTTGATACTGTGTTTAGATTACAGCCTTCCCTGTAGCTCAGTTGGTTGAGCATGGTGTTTGCAACGCCAGGGTTGTGGGTTCGTTTCCCACGGGGGGCCAGCACAGAAAAAAAAAAAAAAAATGTATGCATTCACTACTGTAAGTCGCTCTGGATAAGAGCGTCTGCTAAATGACTAAAATGTAAATTACAGTAGGTGTACTGCAATATGAAATACAGTAACTTACTTGCCACTTTGCTGCCTGTAAGTTACTGTCAAATTCATGGCAACCCCTTAACAGTGTAGCTATCACTAGCTAACAAGGAAACGTCATTCTTCTTACATGTACTACTAAAGTTAAAAAATGTACTACTAAAGTTAAAAAGCATTGGATTGGTGTGAACATGGTTTAGAGTGTTTACAACATATTTTTTGCACCAGTCTCAGCGCTATTTATTTTTCAATCCAAGTCACATTGAGATTGACTTTATTTTAGAAACCGAACCTAATTTATGACCTGACCCATGACCTTATGTATTACTGCTACTCCAACGCATGCTTTCTGTCTTTAACACTGAAACTGATCCTAACTTATGACCTGACCCATGACCTTATGTATTACTGCTGCTCCAACCAGGGACGGAAATCCCGGGGGGGACGGGGGACACACGACCCCCCCATCCTGGGAAAAATATGATTTGTCCCCCCCAATATATCACTGAAACATAACTATGTAATTTAAATAATATTAATAATACGCAATGAAAGCAATTGTGCTGATTATAGACACTTATTAGTGCGTTTTTAAGTTTCAAAAGATTGCGACCCCCCCACCCTTTGCCTCACAATGGTTTGATCCACTGCCAGTTCCTTAGCTTGCTAGGTAACAGAGAGGTCGTATCTACTGTCTGAAAGGCACTCAATGCACGTAACTGATGTGAGGTTAATCCAGTCAATCGCGCACACACACTAGCTGAATATGCAGAGCTAGCGCGCAAATATTAACTATTAAGCTAGCTAGTACCTATTCCATTTATGTGGCGTCGTCAAAGATGGAATCTTTGCTATCGTCAATTTATTCCAAGATCAGCATCATCAGCAGATGATGTAAGTTAGTGCTTCAAAGTCCCTGTGATAAGGTTAGCGATAAACTGAAATCCAAAGTGAACAGAACTACACTCTCTTCTACCATTGTCTTAAATATATTTAATGGTCTCGTTGCAAAAGCTAAATTGTCGCAAGGGAACTTTTATTTATTTATTTATTTCACCTTTATTTAACCCAGGTAGCAAAGATTATAGCAAACACCACTGAAACTGAATTGGTGCTCGCTAGCTTTGCAAATTCAGCTATTGTTGGAAGCCAGCCAATATGAAACAAACTATTAAAATTACAAAAGGTTGCAGCATATGTTGTGTAAATGGTGAACTCATACAGCTGTCAACTCTTGTCATTTTAATCCGTTTCACATTTGCTAGCTACCTTTTTAGATCGAAGCCCAAATAGAATGATTGAAGATGATAGAAGCCCATCTCCTACTGTAAATAACCTACACACTGTGTGTGTGTAGCCAGCCAGGTAGAAAAATGGCAGAAAAATAAAAGACGGACATCAGAGTATTTTTCAATACACCAAAACGCATAGTAAGAACCCTAGTAGCCTAATATCTCAAAGACTAGTTGATAAAATGTTCATAAGAAAGAAATGAATTTCTAATGGAAATGTTTCACAATGATGTCATTAGGCAGAGCAGGCAACAGATGGCACACAGACAGCAGAGTTGGGGACAGATATGCAGGGACAGACTGGCAGAGACAGGGAGTCTCAGGTAAGTTTGTTGAGTCTTTGTTTGGCAACATTATGAAAGGTTCTCCATTTTTTTGGACTTGTAAAATAGGAACATAATTGGAAAATGCCATGGATACCCCCACTCTCAACTTAAACTGGTGACTGAACTAAGATTTGTTAAAGGCAATGGTATTGCTGTTGTGATTAGTTGTGTAGTTTTGGGTACCGGTAGTTAGGAGTATGGCAAACACCTTATTTCTTTGGTTCTTCAATACACATTTACCATATTACAATGTAGGCTATGTGTTACAGCACTACTTTTGGTGTCCCCCTCAGGAATTGCTCTTGAGAAAATTTCATGTAATTGTCCCCTCCAAAGTTGATATCAGATTTTTGCCCCTGGCTCCAACACATGCTTTCTGTCTTTAACACTGAAACTGAACCTAACTTATGACCTGACCCATGACCTTATGTATTACTGCTGCTCCAACGCATGCTTTCTGTCTTTAACACTGAAACTGAAACTAAATAATATAACAACGAATAGAAATATGTTGATACAGCTAAATGTAAATAAAAAAAAGCAAGTCAGGTCTGAAAATGAACTGAAACTAAACTGAATTTAAAATAAAAAGCAACATTTTTGAAATAAACATGAATATAAAAAACCTAAACTATAATAACCGTGGTGTGTGTACTGTGTGTGTGTGTGTGCACCTTTGTGTGTCATGACATGTCCTGTTCTTCCATCTGTATTTCTGTCCTCATAGTCTGTCATTAATGATCATAAAGGTGTGTCTGTGCAGATTTGGAAGAAGATGACAAAAAAGAACAGTCCTTGGTCTGGGCAGCATTGAAAGGTGCTGGTATATTTGACATTGGCGTTACAAAAACATTTCACACAAATTGATGCTGTAGTGTCATCGATTCAAACAATGAAAACATGAACAATAAAAAAAACTGCATGCTCAACTTAGAACGAGTGACATTCCCCAAAGTCTCTTTTTTTAATGGATTCTTTTAATAACATTTTTATAAGCAATAACATATTCATTTTATAGAAAATAAACATCTCTAGGAAATACTATACACAATTATATTAGTACATCACATCTTACATTTAAACAGCGTCAAATACTTATATACACCATTAAATAATGAGAGCATCATAATCAAGAATCAGAAGAAGAGGTCTGTGGTGTGTAGCTTTGCTCTTGTCTGTACTGTACTGCCCTAATACTGTGTGTCCACTGATATGAAGTACTAAAGTACTGTACACTACATCCTAAAGTAGTACTGAAGTACTGTACACTACAATCTAAAGTAGTACTGAAGTACTGTACACTACACCCTAAAGAGGCTGTCTGTGTGTGTGAGAATGCTGCAGTAAGGGGAACAGGCTACGTTACTGTGAGTGCCACATACAGAGAAAGGAATGAGAGAGACACACTTGATGTGGAGTCAGAAAACTGAAACAGTCCGAATATGGACACCGTACACCTGTTCCCCATTTAATGGGGAGGACTGTGTTACTGTACGGTGTCCATATTATGACATATTTGAGTCTCTGTACAGTTGATTCAGCTCTATGGTGCTGATAACTTAAGTTGTATAGGACTAAGAATCTATTGGAGTCGAATCCTTGTTAATGTTTATGGAGAGAGCAGCCTTTGGTGATGGAGATGATGGACAGAGATATTGATGAAGAACTGTGGTGAGTTGAGATAACGTGACGTGTGAGATGATGCCGGCCGGGCCCTAAGCCCTAAGCCCTGACCTTTAACCTTTATGGTGATGATGTGGCGTCTACTGTACATCATGTTGTATGAGCACACGGCTGAACTTCGACTCGGTGACCCCCAGAATTTTGACCCCCCCCCCAATATCCAAATTAGCACACTACCCTCTTAGAATGAAGCAATGTATAAGGCATGCATTCTAAGTAGTACGCTAGTGTGAATATTGAAACCTTTATTTTTATAAAAATGTTTAATTGAACACAAAGCGGGACAGATACCAACGCTGACTCAATGGTGTCGTATAGCCGTAATATGCACATCAAAATACATACCGGAAGAAGAGCGTTATATTAAAATACCGTCATTTTTTCTTTCTGTCATTATCAGAATCATATTTAGAATCTGTTAAAACATGTACATTTTTATAACACTTAAGCGCACATTGAGATACATCCAGGGGAGGGCAGCTTCTTCTGACGCATGACATCTTGAATTGGAACACGCTCGTTCCCTTCCTTGTACAAGCACACGCACACACAGTCGATGTCACACACACACAGTCGATGTCACACACACACCGCGACCTGGAACTCGGACAGCATAGCCGGAGGGGGCCTATTTTGGCCAATCGCAATCCACCAGGTGTCCAAAAATGATAGCGACCGTTCCAGAGGCAGAACAGTGCAGCGTGAATTTAAAACAGCTCCCTGTCTCTCCCCCTGTCTCTCCCCCTCTCTCTCTGGAGGGGGGGTCTCTAAGTAACCATGGCTGCCAGGTGTCTAGACACAGACAGACAGGGCTGTGAAAGACTCTCTCAAAACACCGCAGTCCGTCTGTCCGTGAAGGAGACTGTCTGTCAGACAGACAATGCAGTCTTTCTCTCTGTCTCTCTGTCTGGTTATCAGGGGTGGCTGAGATAAAGCAGTGCCGTTGCCAGGGGTTACGGGGGTTGCTCTGAGGGACCTGCTGTCTAGTGTCTGTATTGCTGCTATCGGTGGAGCCTCAGAGGATCCCCAGCTGTCCCCATTGGCCGATGCGTCTGTCCGTCATGACGTCTCATCATGAC
Organism: Salmo trutta; assembly: GCF_901001165.1. Taxonomy (NCBI): domain Eukaryota; kingdom Metazoa; phylum Chordata; class Actinopteri; order Salmoniformes; family Salmonidae; genus Salmo; species Salmo trutta. Next base: position 31,619,369 of record NC_042988.1, on the reverse strand, counting down.
TCATCATCAGGTTTGGGTGGGGGGGGGATGTCCTATCTGTCTGTCTGTTGTACTGCATAGGTGATGCTCACTGGTGCTGCTCTATTTTACAAAGCCTGGAAGACAAAGACAAATTATGTATGAGGGCGATTGGTGTTCACTTCAAAACAAGTGCACAAAGATAACGTTATATATGAAAAAAATGAATATTGTGCTTTTGAGAGTGTATGGGTGATCTGTGTGTGTTGTGTGATACTGTCTGCAGGTTCAGTAGGTCTCTCTCTCTCTCTGGACATATGTACACCTGCCTGCTGAAATAGAACGCACCAGCACTCACAGCACTGCAATGTGTGTGTGTTATTCTCCATGGCCAGCGCAGAATGGGGCCTTTAATTGCCATGGTCACTGCAAACATGAAAGCTGCAGTGTCTGTGTGCCTGAGTCTCTGCTCTGAGCTAACGTGAAGCTGCAATGTGTGTGCTCGCGCCCTGGTGTGTGTGTGTGGTTCTGCACTACTGTAGACATGAAAGCTGTGTGCAGTAGTGGAGGATGGAGGATGCAGCTGGCCAGTGAACCAGCTCCTGTGAAAGACAAGGTGGGAACGCCTACTAACTGCACTGGTGAGGAGCTTCCCCCTTATCCTCAGCAGTCTCCCTCTCTCTCTCTCTCTTTCTATTTCTCTCTCTCTCTCTTTCTATTTCTCTCTCTCTCTCTTTCTATTTCTCTCTCTCTCTCTTTCTATTTCTCTCTCTCTCTTTCTATTTCTCTCTCTCTCGTTCTATTTCTCTCTCTCTCTCTCCCTCCGTCATCTCTATTTCTCTCTCTCTCTCTATCTCCTCCTCTCTCTCTCTTCTCCATCTCGCTCCTTTCTATTTCTCTCTCTCT